>NC_030859.1:4687883-4890405 GCF_000208745.1 Theobroma cacao
TAGTGGGTAAAAATTTCAATTTTTTTGCACCAAAAATTCCCATTTAATTTCCAACCTCATAATTCATCATTTTTCCATCTAATTCTCTTAAAATAAAGTCAACCTCATCCTCACACACCATTGGCTAGATTCGGCCTAGAGAAATTCATGGAGAAAATGAATATTTTTGTTGTTGTTTTACTTATAAACATGTTAAACTAACACTAAACACTAACATAGTTCAAAATCAAATTAATCTAACAACTTTCTCTCTCTAAACCCATATGATCAGATTTGAATCCATTATCAAAACACATAATTTAACCATGAAAAATAAGGAGAAATGCATGGAAATGATAAATCTTAAGCTAAGCTTGAAAAATCATACCTTTAAATACTTGATTCCTTGAAAAATCACACTTTTTCTTTGAATTTTCTCACTCTAGGGTTTGTTCTTTTCTCTCTCTCTCTCCTGCTGGTTTTGGCTGATCCTCCCAATGAAGAATTCTGAAATTTGCAAGCCTTTTAATAGGCTTAATAAAATATTATTATTTTATTTACCTTTTAAATATTTTATTATTTTATTTTTTTCTAGCCATCTTTTTGACTTTCTTTTTCTACCACTCAATCCTCTTCACTTATCCATGTCTTCCATGAAATTTCTAGACTTTTTCAAAGTTTTGGTGAAGTAAATTTTTAAAAATTATACTTTTGCCCCTGTAAAGTGAAAAATTACATTTTTACCCCAAAAATTGAAAAATTACACATAGACATATTTTTCATCCCTTATACTCATACCATTCTCCAATTTGTCAAATATGATCTAAATTCTCTCAAAATCTCAAATTTTATCCGCGGGTGAAAAAATTACGATTTTACCCCTAGATAGTGAAAATTTTGGTTTGACTCCGAATTGATCCTCGAACTCCGAATAACCATTTTGAGTCATCCCTGAACTGTGAAACTCTTAAGTTCACCTTAAAATTCCTATTTGAACTAGTTCGAGGCTTAATTGACTAAACGGTACCATTAAGGGCAATATCGTCTTTTAACGATTTCTCGAACTTCCTAAATATACAAACATTTTATCGAGCATGTGAATGACATTATAATTATTTTACAAAGCAGGGTTTGACACGATTAAAATAGATCATAATAAAATGGTTCATAACATCAAAACACATTTCAAATCATCTAAGCCAGTTACATTTCATCCAAAATATACAACGAGGCTTATGAATCTCTTAAAAACTTGGCTCGTGCCAAAGCTCATTCTCGAGGATACCTTGGTCGAGGCATTTAACAGAGTACGCCAAGGTTGTTAAAAAAGTCATATACGCAACAAAACACATTTTTACATTTAAAAGCACAGTCGTTCCTTGGCGTTGGCTGAATTCACTCTCACGTGGTGGTTTTGCGTGAAGTGAACTCTAAACTTTACCCCAAGAGATACCCTACGCGCCTCTTCGACCAAGGTAAGAATATAACCGAATTTCGTGCCCCTCTAATAGGCTGGTCCACAGAACCCCGCAACTGCAATGACCAATCTATAACCCACTAATTCACTAAAAATTCAACAGCATGACATGACAATTTTATCATTATCCAGCCTATCAAGGCAAACAACAGTTTATACATTTTCAACACAAATACCCATCCGCCCATTCATGCCCACATTATCATAAGCCATTCAATTCAAAACATAATTTACAATACAGCAAGTAGTCTCCAATTACACCGTTTTCAAGTCATCATTAAATTTCAAAACAATTTATAAAATCATTTCATTTAAACACATTTTTCATAAAATTACAAAATCGGATAAAAACATACTTTAGATAATTAACACAATAATAAGGTTACTCACAATATCGGGAGTTCGAATTCTTTTGGAGTACTCCAACTATTGATCTTCGAGTACAACTTCTTTGCCCTTACCGGAGGATTCACCACCTAAACATAATGCATAATCAAGCATTTTACCACATTAGTGCTAAACCGTTATAAAACTAATCTAGGCTCTATATGAATGCATGAAATGGAATGCGAATTGTTCGGATCATCGTCTAAACACAGTGTTCTACATAAATTCAATTGTGTACCTAAATAAAACGGTATTGACCTAATTCGATCTATCACCCAATTAATTGGTCAATATGTCCAATTTAACTCCAAATAACTCTATTTCTCTTCCAATACTCCAAATCATCAAACTCAAGTCAACATAAAATTTAGCAAGATCATCTTCACATTTCTTCTTGGGAATTTCGGCCATGATGGGTGCATGAACACTATGGTTTTTCCCACTTGATTTTTTACACCATAAATAATTAATTCCTAACCAAATCACTTGAAATAAAATCAAGTCCACCATCAACACACCATAGGGAAGATTCGGCCAATGGAGGGTGATGGAAGAAAATGAATTTTTCTTATTTGCTCTTCATGCTACACATCACTAACTAACTAAAAACACTAGAATATATTGAAATCTAACCAAATCCAAGTTCAAAACTCCTCCCCCCATGTCCGTCCAGCAAAGGTATCCTCATGCAAACTTGATTCTTAACCATGGAAAATGAAAAAGAATGCATAGGTAAGGTAGATCACAAGGTAGAATTGAAAAATCTTACCTTTTGTCACTTGATTCTTTGAAATTTTGTGAATTTCTCTTGAATTTCTTAGCTAGGTTTTTGTTCTTCTTCTTTTCTTCCCTTTTCTTCATTTGGCCAACCAAGAGAAATGAGTTGGGAGGGTTTATGTGTTGGTTTTTAATGTAAATTATAAACAAATATAAGCTTGCCACTTGTCACCATACCATCGGTCCACATTTTACACTTAACAATTAAGCTTTCTTTCTCCACCACATAAAATATTTCAATTATTCACCATATAAAATGTTAAGGGATGAAATCTATGAGTATGACAAGTGTTGGGTGGTGTAAAATTACAATTTTGCCCTCGGGTGGTAAAATGACCATTTTGCCCCTAGGTCATGAAAATTCTATTTTGACTCCAAATAGATTGTTGAACTCCGAATCACTATATTAAATCATTTTGGGAATTTAAAATTCTAAACTTCATCTTAAAATCTTTATTTGGTCTAGTTCGAGGCTTAATTCAGTTTAGTTGTACCACTAGGTTCACTACCTACTCTTAACGATTTTTCGGGCTTTTCAAGTATACAAGCATATTGCCAATCACATGAATGACATGGAAAGTATTTTATAAGATCGGGCTTGACAACTATTTTTTCCCAAAAAGATCTTCTCTCTCCCTGTTGATCTCCCTCTCCTCTCTTTCTATTGATCTCCCTTTCTTTTCTCCCTTTTTGCAAATCAGGGTTTTTTTGTTCTTACAAAAATTAAGAGAAAAAATCCAAAAAATCAAACCTACATTCAAGTACTATTTTTTCTTTTTTTTGTTTTATTTTTCATTTTATTTTTTATCATTCTTTTTGCTTGGGTTTTGGAAACTCTATTTATTATTTGATATTTCTCAATTTATTGTTTGAAATGACAATTATGTGATATTGATTTATTCTTAACTTTTTTTTGTGTATATAATATTTATTGATTATGATTGAAATAAGTCAAATAGGTCAATAGTTGTTGAAATAAATTAGATGAAAATTGAGAAGTTAAAGTTAAATAAGTCATATATATGATACTTGATATACTTAACGTTAAAGTTAAAGTTAAATAAATAAATTGATATTTCTTCTCCCATTCTGATTTTGTTGTTCCTTTTCACCTTTGAAGCCAACAGAATACACATCAAGACTTCTTCCTTCATACTCAAAATCGAAGCTTAATAAAAAAAATCTAAACTATTATACAAAAAAGCTAATATCTTATAGATTTGATATCTTGTTTGCACTTATTGTAGTATAAGGAATAGCAAAAGATGGGTCTTATTGAAGAGTACTCTATATTTTGAAGCAATTACATTATGCTCAAAGTGTTTTTGATTTAAGAGCACTAACTCGTTGTTGGTGTACGTTAGAGAAACAAAATGAGCAAATACTAAGCAGTACCTTAACCATATAAACGAGCACAGAAGTTGATATAAGGTAATAAAATCTGTAACTTCCAACAATCAGCTCCACACTGAACAAACTCTAAAACCATATTTCTTATAAAGATTGTTTTGTTTACTTTTATTTCAGGTAGCTAATATTCAAGCAAGAATATTAGATAGCTTGTCTAAGTTGACTACCATATTAATTAATGAAGTGCCATGTCGGAATTGGTGATTAAACAAGGAAATATTAGTCCTCACACTCGTTCAAACTACTTTGTAGTTTGCTGAATAGTTTGCCTTGTTTCATTGCAGGCAAAGCCAGCTTTGTTGTACTAGCTAGTAGCATTTCTTTCCTGCTGCTTATTTTGGAAAAGAGAAATCACAATTATCAAAAATAAAAAAAGTGTCCAAATAACTAAGATGAAAATGTTACTAGGCAATTATGGCCGATACATTTGAAAAATTCATTACATCTCTCATTTATTTTATGGTCTCTTAAGAGAAGCTCAATGAGCATCTCATACTTCATATTGAGATGCTATACGAAACTTCTTTTCCTATAACACCAGGCTTAGAAAATGGCTACAAAAGCTCATATGGTACAATCCTAACTCCACTTTTGTTTTTCCAACTGACATTTGCATTCCTTTCATCAATTATCCCTTCAATCTCTTTCAATTTCCCATTAAGTTTTCAAATGTTGCCTTTATAATGGGATCTTCCCCCCACAATGGCTCCATTTTCTCTCCTAAGTACACCTCATCTTGTGAATGATTTGATAGCACATCCAAAACAACCATCACTTTAGTAGCTTGCATTCAATTTTCAAGCCACAGTCTTTAAACAAGCCAACCCTTAACACACCCTAACCTTTGCTAAATTGCAAGTGAAGCGCACAAATTCAGGGCAGTTCTTGAGGAATAGGAAAAATTTACAAACCATGATATAGTATGAATTAGACATTATTATTCTAAGTTTATCAAAATAGTAATATAAAAATAACAGCATTCATTTTCTAAATTCTGTTGATTGCATCATAAATTTAGGTGTCTTATTGTTTGAGTGATGACACAATATTTATTTCTTTATATGTCGTGTTGCAGTTTATGGCTAGTCAAGAAATGCCTCCACTTAATTTTGAAATTTCACATAAACCAAAACATAGTGCAAAGTGGGATTTGGTCACTACTAAAATCTTATTTTAAGTTTGTATGGATGAGATTTGTAAGTATGGAAAACCAAGAATTTCATTTAGAACTAAAAGATGGGAAGTTGTAATACAAGAATTTGATACTCGTGCTAATAAAAACTATACCCAAAAGCAATTGAAAAATAGACTGGATAGTCTAAGGAATGAATGGGCTTTATGGAAACAATTGAAGGGCAAAGAAACAGGTTTGGGTTGGAACCATGAGACGGGAACCATTGAAGTTGATACCACATGGTGGAAAGCCAAAATAAAAGTAAGTATTTTAAATTTTATATGTTTCATCTATTATAAATTACTTTACATATGTACCTCGTTTAAAAGTTTCTTTCTCTTTGATGTTTGTGTAGGTCAATCCAAAATATGCCAGATTTCGATATCAAGGGTTGGAACATGCTAATGAATTAGAATTTATATTTGGGGATACAGTAGCCACTAGTCAAAATGCATGGACACTAGCGATGGGTATATTAATTGAAGATAATGTCATATCTACAAATTTAATTCCGTTACAAGACAATGTTGAATTTGATGTTGAAGAATTCAATTGTGATGAAGATGATGGCCCTATAGTAAACACTCAAATCAAGAGGAAAAAAATGGTGCTAGAAGAAATGGGAAAAAAAGTGGCAAAGCGTAAGGCAAAAACTGGGACTACAACAAGCTTGTAAAGAATATTAGAACGATTGTGCGAGGTAGTAGAAAGTCATAATGCAGCTGAAAGTGCTAAATTTCAATGTCATCACAAGCCACAGGACAATATAGTATTCTATAGTGTGTTCGAGTAATGAAATCTCTATAAAATGAGGGGAGATTGAGTGCAGATGAATTTAATTTTACACTACAATTGATTAAAAAGAAAGAAAATAGACTCATTTTTATCTCTTTGTCAGATTTAAGTGATAAGCTAAACTGGATTCAATATGAGCATAATCTATCAAAAATTTGTGGTGGGACTAGTTGATTAGTTTAGGATTTGATTTGTTTATTTTAGGTTAATGTTGAACTTTAAACTACTTTCTTTTGTATTTGTGTTGCTTGTTATGTTTAATTAAATTGGTGTTTGAAAGAATTTGCCACTATCCATGTTATATTTATTTGAATTGTTATTTGTACTATTTGATTTGTTTCAAATAATATTTGTTTTTTTAATTGATATACTTGGATTTCTACTTATGTATTTTGATATTGTTAAACAGATGTCTTTTAATGAAGTCAAAGCATCAATACAAGTTGTAAAGAGAAGAAAATGTGCAAGGTTTTATCAAAACATGTATGGAGGAGCTATTATTGCAATTGTATATCACATGAAATACTTAATGAAACAAGAAAACATATTCAATTATTCTGATGGATGGAATTAGGTACGTGAAACTTTACAAACTCTAGGTGAAAGTTATAGAATATTTAGGCTGAAATCACATGCTGTATTGTAACCTATAGATACATTGATAAATAAGGGATGGTTACATCCATCTAAAGACATGACACCATTGGAGGCGGTTGCTATGTTTCTTTGGACTTGTGCACATAGTGAAACAAATCGTAATGTCCAAAATAAATTTGGAAAATCGAGAGAGATTGTAAGTTAGAAGTTCAGTGAAGTGTTAGATAGTTTATGTTTACTGGCCAAAGAAATTGTCAAGGTTTCAGATTTTCAATTTGTAGAAGTTCCATCCAAAATTAAAAATGATCATAAATATTGGCCTTATTTTCAATGGTGCATTGGTGCTTTTGATGGATCACATGTTCCTGCTATTCCTCTTGCAAATGATCAAATTCGTTTTATTGGTCGAAAGGGATATCCTACACACAATGTCATGTTAGTGTGTAATTTTGACATGCTATTTACTTTTGTTGTTGTTGGTTAGCCTAGCATTGCACATGACACCCATATCTTTTCAACTGTGCTTGAAGAAATGAAAAACGTATTCCCTTACCCTCAAGAAGGTACAACTTATAATTTTTATTGTATAAAGTTTGACATTCTATATATTTATCTCGAATTTTTATAATGAACTAATACTTAAAGCTTTAACTTTTTTCTTAGGTAAATATTATGTAGTGGATGTTGGTTATCCTAATATGAAAGGGTATCTAGCACCTTATAAAGGTGAAAGACATCACATTTCTGATTTTAGATGTTGCAGTCAACCAGAAAGTGTAGAAAAAACATTCAACCATGCACATTATTCATTAAGAAATGTCATTGAACGAACAATTGGAGTTTGGAAGAATAGTTGGCATATTCTACGTGATGTGAAGCCATTTCCGTTGATAAAACAAGAAAAGATTATTGTTGCAACAACGACACTTCATAACTACACTTCATAACTACATTATACATGAGGAGTTTGACAAATGTGATCGTAATCCCAATTATATTCCTGAAAGTCAAGAGAAAAGAAGTAATGATGAAGAAATGGGTTCATATACTTCTAGAAGAGCATTGGATGATAGTTACATAGGTAGAGTTCGCAACCAAATAGCTATTGCATTGATGGAAAATATAAATCGTTAATTTATGAGTTATTTATGAATTATGTGTTGCCTATGAATTACTTGTGAAACTCTTTTTTTATGATTTATTATTAATTATAAACTTTATGTTATACAAAAATGCTAGAAAGTTATTTATTAAATACCCTTTATGGTCATTTTAACCAAAATTAGAGTTTATATAAATTATTTTGCCAAATAGCTTATCTATAAAAAAGAGCTTATAAAAAGTAAATTTACTAAACAATTTTAACTTAATTTTAAAAGCTATTATTTTTCATAAGAGTTTTATAATAGCATTTAAGTTAAAAAAAACTAAGCCAAACATGCTTTATAACTTAAAAGAGAAAAGAAATAAAAAACTGAAAATACCCTTTTAAATTGATAAAATACCATGAACAAGTGTTAGGTGTAAAGAAGGTATGTAGGTAGAAATCAATATAAGTTAGATTATATTATTTAACTTTTTATTATATTTTTTACAAAATTATTGAATGTAATAAGTTAAAACACTAAATAAGTCCCTAAACTCTTTCACTTTTCTTAAATAAACATCTATTCTTTTGTTGTATCAAAATAAACCTTGTTTTTGATTATATAAACCCCTATTATATTTGTAACACCCCGTACCCTTGTTTAGCCGTCAATAAGAGCCTATCGATAAAACGAAAAGTCACTTGATATAAATTAAGGGTCGAAAAGTGGTTACGAAAAAGAAGAATATTTTAGAATAAAATATTATTTTATGAAAAAATAATATTAAAATATTAATATTTTATATGTTATCGAAATTTGTCATGAAAAAAATATTATATGACTACTCTAAGTGGGGGAGAAGAAATAAGAAAGAATTTTGAAGAAAAATGACGATAATTGTGCCCGTGTGATTTTATTACATGAGTTAAAAATATATTTTAAGTGATCAATTAAGAAAGATGGGGGTTGGCCACATGGAACAAAGAAAAGAAGGAGAAGAAAGAATAATGGGGGGCGGCTAATGCAAAAAATGAAAGAGAAATGAAATAAATAAAAGATGTGAGTGATGGGATAAGACATGTCCGGCTATCCCCAACAATGTAGCTCATAAAAAAAATAATAGTATCATTTTCCTTTATTTGGCTTGCACCAGCTGACCATTTGAGAAAGAAAGAGAGTGGTATGGAGAGTTGGGGACCCGAGTGAGAGAAGAAGAAAGGAAAGAAAAAGAGGGAAGGAATTCGGCCAGAGTAAGGAGGGAAAAGAGAAAGAGCTGGGTTGTGGCGGCTGGAGGAAAAAGAGAGAGCTTGGTTTTGGTGACAAAATGGCTGAATAAAAAGAGAGAAAAATTAGAGTTCTTTGAGCTGATCTAGAGCTAACCAACGGTGGAAGAAAAGAGGGGACTTTAAGCCACCGAATTGTAAAGGACAAAGGGGACTTTGTGTTGCCGGTTCTGAGGGAGGTAGAAGAGGTTGTGAAGCTGATTTTGAGAGAGGAACGAGAGGCCTTGTGCTGTCAATTTTTTAGAGTGAAAGTAGAGAGCTTGCTGCTAGCGTTGGGAGTGAAGGAAGAAGGAGGAAGGATGAAGGTTGCAACAAAAAGGGTGAGAAAGAGATCGAGTGAAAGAAAGGTAATGGGGGCATAAAAGGAAAAAATATATATAATAATAAAATAAAATAAAATAAATAAATAAATATATATATATATATTACGTGGGTTTCAATATTTAAGAGAAATAAGTAAAGGTGGTACATTGTGGTGGCAGGCCGGAGGAAATAACGAGCGATAGGCAAGAAGGAATAAGTTGATACGTTTTCGAACTAATAGCGATGTAGTGTCCCGCTATTCTGAGGTGAATAGTGGGTGCCAATTTTAAAATTTTCGTAAATATATACCTATACGTATGATTTATTTTAAACATGAAAATTGTGAATAGCATGTGCTGGTAACAATATTAGGAAATTGTGGTTGCAAATTATGTTTAGAAATCATCTCGAATATATATATATATATATATATATATATATATATGTATAAATTATATGTAAAGTGTTTTGAAATCGGGAAACAAGCCCTTTACACTGTTTTACCTCAAAATCTGTACCTTATATTTGTGCAGTGTGCATTCATGGTTATATTGCTTATTCACCATGCGAATTATTGTTTTGATATTCATGCATAAATATGTTTTGAGAAAATGATGGATTTTATCATACCTTATATTAAATGCTTTGGAAATAATTTTGAAACGAGATGTCAAGAACATAAAGTGATTTCTAAAATGGTTTTATAAACCGAGAGATTCGAAAGTAGGCCAATTGTCACTTCGGTTAAGTGTGACCCTCGTGCACGAGTGAGCTCTATCTAGAGAACCATTGGGTCACCGATGAGCGATTAGGCGTGGTTGGGGCCACGGCCTGTGATATATGTATGTGTGGTTGGGCCACCAGATGATTACGAGGTTACGACCGTTTGATTCTCCGATGTCGGCCAACATCGTGAGACTGCCATGACATGTGGGATCCGGTGGAGCGAGGCTCTCGGAGGTTATTACGTGGTATCGGGACCACAGATTTTATTTGATTTCCTACTTGAGACAAAAATCTCTTTGGGTTTTTAGACTCTTATTCCTTGCATGGTGAAAACGAAATTATCCGGTTTCTTGCAGCTTCCCCTAGTTTTACTGTTATAAGAATTTTACCCTTGCGTGCAAGGTGATTTGCGAACTGTGTATAAACCTAGTTACTATTTGGTTTCGCGAGAGCTTACCCAACTTTATTGATTTTATTTGAGTATTACATGAGATAATTTTGACTACAAAGATCTTTAACGAACACGAGGTTTAAAATGATATTTTACTGATTTAGTTTGAAAATGGTTATTAACCTTTTCACTACATAAAAGTTTACTTACTTGATTTGATATACATTATGGTTGATTATGACTTACAAGAGATTCTCGATATTTTCTTATACATATATATATATATATAAGGCACAAATCTCTGTTTGAATTAAATATTTTTATCTACTCTTGCAAGTTTTATTATTCAAAATCTCAACCTTATTGCTTGTTTCCCATCTATCCTCTACTCACGGAGCCGATGATCACTAAGTCTGTGAGACTCACACCCTTTTTTTTTTCCTTTTGCAAATAGGGATAGGCCTAATGTGTTATCATCGGCGTATATGGTCCACTGCAAATAGGTAAAGACATCTCATAGCATTTTATCCTGAGTCGCTTCGCTGTTAAAGGTCGAGTCGTAGCACTTTATTTAATAAGTTGTAAACGGATATTGATTTTGTTATAAGTAAATAATTGAAGAATGTGAATTTCGATGTATATACTTGTGATTAAATGGTTTAAACCTTGAATCGATTATTATGTTTATGATTTAAATCCTGGTATGAGAGTATATTGTATTTAGTATCAATATGGAATCGGATTGTATATAGTGAACTAACGGGCATTTTGAGTAAGGCTTGTTCGGGACTTGACGGGGTCTTTCCCGGAGGTCTCGGATGCCAGTATCGACCGAGGAGGGGTCGTTACAATATTATTTTTATTTAAATAAATCCCTATGTTAACAAAAATATGTCTAAGATGCACACATTAAAAATTGTTAGGTTATTGACTAATTGTGTTGACGAGAATGTTTGTGTGGCATTTTTAACTTGATAAAATTAGTTGAGTGAAAAAACTTTTCACTCGAGATGTGATCATTTCAATCAATCGCTTCTGGTACATAAAAAAAAACAAGTCATCTTTGTCATGTGCATTTTACTTCAAAGCAAAGATTATCTAGGTGAAATTCATAAAATATGAGGCTTATTTAGATTTTAAGAAATACAAACTTATTTGAAAAGCATGATTAATTTAGAGCCTTAATTCTTACTTTAATCAATCATATTATGCTAATATTGCACTAAAGATATGGTGATTTAATCTTACATGCAAACATTATTCTTACAATATCCAAAACTTTGACAGTTAATGAATATTTTTTTTGGCAAAAAAGTAAATTTTCTTAAACAATGAATTAGTTAGGTAATAATAATACTAATAAAAATTAAAAAAAAATAAAACAACAATGACTAAATTTCAATGGAGAAATTTACAGAGAGAAATAGAAAGAGAGAAGAAATGTGGTTTGTGTTTGTTGTTTAGGGTTTTGATGAAATCGAAGATGAAGTTTTGGTTTTGAACAGTTGGAAGGGGGAGATTTGGAAATGTCGAGGAGAGTTTTGAGTTTACAATCAGTATTAGTGCTCGAAATGACTGAAAATCTCATCCACCCAACTATCCAGAAAACTCAATAATATCCCTCAAGAACTTAAAAGAGAAAAGAAATAAAAAATCAAAGATACCATTTTAAATTGATAAAATACCATGAACAGGTGTTAAATGTAGAGAAGGTATATAGGTAGAAATCAATATAAGTTTTTTGGTTTCAAATAGTTGGAAGGGGAGCTTTGGAAATATCGAGGAGAGATTTGAGTTTGTTATCAATTTTGGCGCCTAAAATGATTGAAAATCTCATCCATCCAGCCATCTAGAAAGCCCAATAATGTCCTTTAAGAACTTAAAAGAGAAAAGAAATAAAAAATCAAAAATACCTTTTTAAATTGATAATATACCATGAACAAGTGTTAGATGTAGAAAAGATACGTAGGTAGAAATCAATATAAGTTTTTTGGTTTTGAACGGGAGGGGAGCTTTAGAAATGTCGAGAAGAGCTTTGAGTTTGTTGTTGGTTTTGGCACCCAAAATGATTGAAAATTTCATCCACCCAACCATCCAAAAAACCTAATAATGTCTCTCAAGAACTTAAAAAAGAAAAGAAATGAAAAACTGAAAAGACCTTTTTAAATTGATAAAATACCATGAATAGGTGTTAGATGTAGAGAATGTGTCTAGGTAGAAATCAATTTTTGGTTTCGAACAGTTAGGAGGGGGAGCCTTGGAAATGTCGAGGAGAGCTTTGAGTTTGTTATCAATTTTGGCGCTCGGAATGACTGAAAATCTCATCCACCCAACCATAAAAAAAAAAACCCAATAATGTCCAAGAACTTAAAAGAGAAAAAAAATGAAAAACTGAAAATACCCTTTTAAATTGATAAAATACCATGAACAGGTATTCAATGTAAAAAAAGGTATGTAAAGAGAAATCAATTTTTGGTTTTGAACAGTTGGGAGGGGGAGCTTTGGAAATGTCGAGAAAAGCTTTGGGTTTGTTGTCAGTTTTGGTGCCCGGAATGACTGAAAATCTCATCCACCCAGCCATCTAAAAAACCCAATAATGTCCTTCAAGAACTTAAAAGAGAAAAGAAATGAAAAGTTGAAAATACCCTTTTAAATTGGTAAAATACCATAAACAGGTTTTAGATGTAAAGAAGGAATGTAGGGAGAAATCAATATAGGTTTTTTGGTTTCAAACAGTAGGGAGGGTAGCTTTGGAAATGTCGAGAAGAGCTTTGAGTTTGCTATCAGTTTTGGTGCCTAGAATGACTGAAAGTCTCATCCACCCAACCATCTAGAAAACCCAATAAGGTCCTCAAGAACTTAAAAGGGAAAAAAAATAAAAAGTCAAAAATATCTTTTTCAATTGATAAAATATCATAAACAGGTATTAGATGTAAAGAAGGTACGCAAGTAAAAATCAAGTTAGTTATATTATTTAACTTTTTATTATATTTTTAAAAAATAATTGAATGTAATAAGTTAAAACACTAAATGAGTCCCTAAACGCTTTCACTTTTCTTAAATAAACATCTATTTTTTTGTTGTATCAAAATAAACCTTGTGTTTCTATTATATAAACCCCTATTATATTATATTTATTTAAATAAATCCCTATGTTAACAAAAATATATCTAAGATGCAAACATAAAAAATTGCTAGGTTATTGACTAAGTGTGTTTACGTGAATGTTTGTGTGGCATTTTTAACTTATAAAATTAGTTAAGTGAAAAAACTTTTCACTTGAGATGTGATCATTTCAATCAATCGCTTCCGGTACATAAAAAAATCAAGTCATCTGTATCTTGTGCATTTTTCTTCAACGTAAAGATTATCTAGGTGAAATTCATAAAATATAAAGCTTATTTAGATTTTGAAAAATACAAACTTATTTGAAAAGCTTGATTAATTTAGAGCCTTAAATTCTTATTTTAATCAATCATATTACGCTAATAATGCACTGAAGATATGGTGATTTAATCTTACATGTAAACATTGTTCTTACAATAGCCAGAACTTTGACAGTTAATGAATATTTTTTTTTTGGAAAAGAAGTAAATTTTCTTAAACAATGAATTATTAGGTAATAATAATACTAATAAAAATTAAAAAAAATAAAACAACAGTGACTAAAGTTCAATGGAGACAAAATTAGAACTTTCTCGATCTTGTAATAATTACATTATGCTATCAAAAAAAAAAGAAAGAAAAGAAAAGATTTTTTCTGCGCGTTAAATGTCAATGGAAGAGAGATAAAACACTCCATTTTTTCCATACCTTCCCAAACTTTCCACTCAACCTAGAATCTCATCTATATTGAAAACTTCATCCTCACTAAAGTAGGATCCAACATCCCAGACACCAGGCGCTCCAATTATTGGAATATCTTCACTGAAATCCAATCCATTAAGCCAACTGTAATCTGTCTCCTTCATACACTCCTCTTCTGGTTTTGCAGGTTGAAATTCATCTGTCGTATTAATTACTCCGCTTGTGGAGGGAGCTTCAGAATCCACAGGAAACTCAACATTCATCCTTTCACCTTCACCAAACGCATGATATCCACAGATTTCAGACTCAGGCCACACAGTCACGAAGTCAGCCTCAGAAAACGCGTTTGAAGTGGTTGCAACTGAGTCGGAATCTGAAACGTAAGGCATATTGAGGATTGCGTTTTCACCGTACATCATCCTGGCAGCTTCGTCGTATGCTAAAGCAGCTTCATAAGCAGTGGGAAAGGTACCGAGCCAGAGCCTCTTCCCTCGATTGGGAGCTCGGATTTCAGCCACCCATTTTCCCCAAGTCCTCTGCCTAACACCTCTGTAGTTACAGCTTTGATTCTGAGGCCCTCCTTTCCCTCTCATACACCCCTTTTTCGAACCCTTGGCAGGAGCTTTACGCGGGTGCTTGGCCTCCTCGTTTTGACTCCAGAGCTTGAGGGTGTCAGCAACTGATAAGCCATTACGTCTCTTCCTTTTTCTAGAAGAATCCATTGACAAAGTTGAACCCACCTTAGGATTTTGATCACCAACAAAAACCATCTTTTTATTTCTCCGAATTTATATCAACAGCACAGAATTTCAGTCTCAATGCAGTAAAAAAGGCTCTGGAAGCAAGGGTTTCTCGAAACCCTCTTGAATTAAAAACTAGCCGTTGAGAACAGAGTAATTTAGACGACTTCAAACCCCAAGAATCTGCAGTTCAATTAAGGGAAAAATGTAAAAATCAACTCAAATACAGCGTTAATAGACAGCAACAAAGAAAAAATCCCACCCAGTAAACCCTTTTTTCCCTCCAACTGTTTCTTGAATATCAAGTAACAGAGAAAATAAAAATCGGAAATTACTTCGAAAAGTGAAACTCAAAATGCCCCAAAGAAATTTAGCAAAGTAAGAAAATGAAAATCCCAAAATCCACCCCCAACCCCAAAAAGAAAAAAAAGACAAAAGAAAAGGAAAGAATGAACTGAAAACTAACCTGTCAAACGAACCAGAGGAATCAAGGAACTTCCTTCTTCACCGTTATTTATCACTTGTTCCAAATAGGGTTTTCCTTATTTTTCTCAAAAAACCGAAGCAAAATAAAAGAAACTGTGAAACTTTCACGTTGGGTTTTTCTGTGACAGCAGTCTGTTTTGAGCTTTCCAATGGCTAGAGAAGAGCAATATGATTTCTGCGGGAGGAAAGTTTGGAACGCATATTTAAATATTTCTGCTCCGATATTTTACGTAGTGAATGACGTGGCAGATGTTTAGTTGGGCTTCTGATGCTTCGTCACATGGGACAGCTAGCACGTGTCACCCGAACCTTCCCGAGCCTACTTAGGTAGACCTAGTTTCCTTGGTATTCAAGAATTTCCTTTTGGGGCTGGTTTAGCTTTCTACTGCCAAGTTGTTCACCAAATTGTGGTTTTGCCACTGGATAGGCTTCCTGACGCTTTATGGATCTGGATCTTGTTCATTATAAATGATAAACAACTAGAATATGGCCCAAACAAACAGGCCTAAAGGTCAAATAATTCTATAGATCGCATCATAAGAGACCAAAAATTTGAAAAAAAAATATAGAAAAATATAGTAGTAATACGTGTTATTTATTGACTAGGGAAGAAAAATTGATAAAATAATAAATTTTTTCCTAATATATATTAAAAAAATTATTTAAAAATTTTTAAATCAACTTTTTTTAATTATATTTAATCAAGTTTTGATATTATGAATCAAATAAATTCTTATAATTAAAGATATATTACTTCCGATTAATTAAAATGACACATTATTTTGATGTGACATGTTTAATACGTCATAATGAATAATAACGTGATATGTGATGTAATATGATCATATCAACAACGCAATATGAACATTAAATGATAAATGACGTTTTAATTAATAATAATAATTAACTGTCAATTATTCAACCGTATATTATACATACTCATTTAATTCAAAATAAAAATGCAATAACTTAATTAAACACAAAAAATAGTTCATAAAATCTTTTAAATATTATATCGAAAATGTTCAATCCCTGTATCATTCTCCAATACGAGCTCAAGTGAACCCATTGTAACAAATAAGTGAGTTTATGGTTCATTGTATCTTTGGAAAATTCATGGGGTCTAGAGATTAAGGGTTCATTGAAATAAAATATCAGTAAAAAACCAATTATCTCTTCATTAACTAGATTCATGAGGGTTAGTACTTTGGTTATAGCTTATAATGAATCATAGTGCTAGAAGTTATAAATAGTTTGAACATAAAGAAATGGAATGCAACGAATGTAAAGAATTAATTGCTTGAATATAAGCATAATATATGGGTAGCTACGTATGCAACAAACTCAATGAATAAATGGTCTGGTAGAAAATACTAATCACCACAACAAAATGATTTTTTTGAACAATAATGAAACCTTGCCATTAAGTTACATGACTGATGCTGCCATGGCAATAATGGTTAATTAAAATCTTGTCACAAAACCATACCTTTTTTTTCTAGTAATACCCTTGCGTTTCCGACTCTCCATTCGCCATGAAGTACGTAAACCTATCTCATCGATATCTACATGGATGTTCGATCCTTCAAATATAAGGAAAAACTTTAAAAAAAGAAGCAAAAAAAGGATGGAATGCACTCGTGTCGAACGAATTCATTAATCTAGGACTCGGGTCCGAGTCTGAATAACATAGTAGGCAGCAAACTACACTGCACAAGCAAAACTCAGGCCAGCAACAAAAAAGGTATCTCAAACAGGACAAGATGTTAAGCCAAGAGATGAGCACCAAAGGAAACTATTACTGTATCCCCTGATAAACTCTCCACTTCAAATGGGCAAAACAACAGAGCCAGAATTTGGAAGGAAAGAAAAACACATAACATCATCATCTGGAAGGATAATTAAATATTCCAGCTTTTCTCTTCCTGGTATCGGAAGAATCACAGGATTCGATTACTAGGAAAATAAATGAGAAACCACAAAAGGAAAAGTCTCTCATAGTTTAATAGTAACATTCAGATCATATCAATAGAGGGTACAGAATTCCATCAGTATTTAAACATTTTAATTTGAGAAACAAGACAATATAAATTTAGCTATTAAGAAAATCTTCGAAACCATATGCTTGAGTTTACCCAATTAGGCCTCAGCAACCATCCCTGTTGAACCAGAAATCATGAATAATTCACAATGCACTATTTTTTAAGAGCACCATCACTGAATTCACAGCTATGTCAACATCACAGTGAGTGCACTCTGATAACCCAGTAATGACCAATCTGTGTAAAAATAAAACACTAATATTCTCCATGAACCTCAGAGTATGGTAAAAGATTGATCATCTCATGCAATGCCCTTTTGCATACAGAACCAATTAAGTAATCAAAAGTTAAACAACAAGATTTTCCAGCATAAGTGCGTTAAGGAAATTCTAATGTTAGAGAAAAGCACTTGGGAGGCAAATCAATGATGAAACCTGAGCATAATTTCTTTATCCCATCTCCATACTTGCTTTGAAGGACATAACTAAAAGGTAAAACAGCAAGGTAAGAATAAATGGAAAACTTAAGACAACAGACATCTTATGCACTTTGAATTATTCATGCTTGTATTTTCTCTTTGTAACCCATCCACCCCTCAAATTCTCTATCCTGTCTCCATGCTTGTTTCAAAGAAAGAAATAACTACAAACAGCAAGAAGAGAGTGAATCTAAAATTTGACAGTTGACATCCTATGTGCTATTCATTATTCATGTTCATATTTCTCCTCGAAAACAGTCTTAACCTCATATTGTATTGTAAACTCGTGAGTTCTTTCAACTTACAGAGTGACTAGACAAGCCAGCATATTTCATAGCCTACAAATATCTTCATGCAATTTCACTCGAAGACAATTGACCTTGCTAAGCTTAATTTAAGACATAATAAACAAATGTAGTCATTCAAAGACTGTTGCCTGGCATTCCTCTTTTACAAAATTCTAGGATACTTTCAAAAAGGAAAAAGGATATGATTTATGTGCATATAACTTGTAACAGGTTTAAAACAAAAATCACGACATGAATGACTTACCAAATAAATCTATTGAAACTTTCATGCAAAATAAGTGATAGAGACTTCTGGACAAGAGGCATAACAAGAAGAAGAGTATAATGAGAACTTGGGAAAGAAATCAAGGACAGAACTTAAAGATATTATTTCAGAACCAAGATTACAAAAACTGAACCTGGCTAGGAATTACTACCATGAGTATTCCCATAGTGTTCCTGCATTTTTTTTCATATGTTTTTTTGAGCCTGCTCAATAATGCAGCCCACATCCTTGCTCCAGAGTGGATCGATTGTCAAAGTTGTACCTGTAGATTTCAGAACAAAACATAGAAACCTGCATGAAAGATGTAATTTGACAGATCATTCCTTCTGTCAGAAAATTTACAATGACAATTAAATAGGTCAATCCCAACACTTGGTGAGTAATTTAAGAAGAGAATAAAACCAAATGAACAGGCAGATCATGTTGGTAGCCTGCTACCTTATAATATTATACACCATGCTAGACAAAAATGCTCCCTGAGATTTAACAAGCAAACTTTCTCAACTTAGGTGATGCAATTAAGTTGTAGAACTTTGAGCCTGGAGAGAAGAGAGTAAAAAAAGGCATTCTGCAAGACATCCTTATAAAATATTAGAGCAAACTCATAAAGACAAGGATAAACCTTTTGAGGTGAGAAGCCCTCATCTTGGTCCTGAGGTTCTCAATGTTGAATAGTTGGAAAAAGAAACGAGAAATTATATTGCAATAGTGACTATTTCAAATTGTATAAAGAACCACAAACAGATAAAGACTAAATATCAGATAGCTGCCAGTTAAGCTATTCTCTTCAACCTGATAAATTTTGGAATGAAGTTTAGGAACCAATGAGTCAAACTGATACATGCAGTTAGGAAAGTGTGCGATGCATTAAAGTCAGTCAAGAGGATTTCATTTCGAGCGAAAGGAGAAAAGAGTAAGTTCAGAACTGTAGGGCATCCCATTCAAAGTTAAACTGGTATAAAAAATTTCTCTGAATTGTTTACAGGAGTTTTATTTGTAAACTTTGTATAATCTAATGCAAAATTTTCTAACAAGAAATATAGAATCTATGGTGAAGTATGAGTTTGAACATTTGCAAGAAGACGGGTGAGTTTGCTTAGAGTTTCACGAGCAGATATGGTATCTGGATGATCCTCACCAAAAATTGAAGTTCTAATAAAAATAGCTTTCCTAATTAGGTCATCTCCTATGTCAAATTGCCCCCCTCTTAGCATTAACTTGGACCTGGTTTCTAGCACAGTGGCTCTTGATAATGCCAACTCCTGCCAAAGACATGGATTCAACTGAGCATTAGTTTGGATGGGCCTCCAACAAAGTGATTTGTCCAACCACTTCTCAACTGGGGTAACAAATGCTTGGTCTGCTGCCTCCAAAGCATTGGTGCATAGGCGGAGGAGTTCAAGAGCAGCACTGCACCTAGAGAATGTAATGAATGTCCGAATTGCAAGAGGCAAAACCACTTCTTTGACAAGGTATAACAGTTCTGACACCTTGAGCTCAACAACTGTAGGATCATTGCCAAATCCAAATAACAAGAAACATGCTGCCCATATATGTTCTGGGTGATCGAATAGTGACCCACGACTAATGACAGCCTGAACCATGGTATGTGCAACTCCGGTAACTCCTCTCTTCCGAGAGTAAACCTTGATGAGCTCATTGAAATGGACATAACCTTGCTTGGTACTACTTCTTGCAATGTTAAATCTCAACAACATGGAGGATGCTTCTGCTTCAGATCTCTTGGAGTATGATGAAGAAAACCCACAAGTCAAGGAACGTAATAATTTTCTCCAGAAGTGGGCTCCTTTATGTTTCTCAGGTACCTTGTGAGCAGCTAAGGCTAACAGGGAAACTGGAACGGCAGCAGGTGCAAACCAACCACACACCTGCACCATTCTTGTTGCTAAGCTCCTTGGTCCGTCTGCATGATCAAAAATTGAAAAACATACCTCAAAGAGTTGCAGGAGGAAACTGTTTTTCCTCAACGAATGAGCTTCCCTACCACTCCATGAAAAGTCTCTCAAGGGCATCCTGTTGATGGTATCCAATAGCCTGCTTGGATTTATGGGTAGCTCAGATAGGATTGCGCCTACAATTGCAAGGCCCACAGTTAGCCTTCCAACTTTCTCCTCAATTACCCTGAGCACATCAATCTCTGCAATAGGGTAGTCTTTGACACTTCCCTGCATTAATGACATTGCCTCTACTCCAGACAAGTATGAGAGTTTTAAAGGCTCTAAATTCATCATATGTGGCAGGCGAGTAGATATCAGAATGTGGGTCTCTCCGCCAAAACGGGGAAGAAGATCCATTACAAGCTTGCGATCCCACCAATCCTTTTCACTCTCTAAATTATCAATCACCACCAGAAAAGGTATGTTTCTCATAAGCTCTTTCCGGACTCTAGCAATGGCAGCCTCTTCCTGCTCTTCAAAGCTTTTCATCCTACATTTTTCTATGCAATTTTCAACCCCTACATCTACCTCTAAAAATGACCAGAGGTTTAGATAATTCTGCCTAATATACCTGCTTTCTCCTCCTATCCATAGAACCATCTTATACCTCTGGTGATATCTGTAGGCAAACTCCAGAAGAAGCTCTGTCTTCCCAATTCCTGAGTCCCCTGTTATGCAGGCAATGCCCTTCCCATATACAATTTTTGCTGATCTCTTTCTCCGTGAATTCCGTCCACCACCTCTTGGTCTTTGATAGTGCTGCCTTTCAGTGCTTTGCATCTCAATCTCCTTTTCTGACTCCTTCCAAATGACGGGTTCTTTACCCTTCCGGCTGCCACTCTCCCACTGTCTTTCCCTGCACCTTTCCTCCACTGAACTGCCCTTACTCCAGCCAATTGTTAAATTCTTTCTCTTTGATCTAGCTTTGAGCTCAAAATAATCTCTTTCTGATTCTCCACTAATGTCACCAAAAAGTATAAATTCTAGCTCTGACAATTCTTTCTTCCTGCCAATAAAATTCTCATTTCGAGGAAATGGGAATTCCTCTTTGTCTACCTTTTCTCTCCACTTGGCCAATCGTTCTACAACACTTCGTCTTCCTAATTTCATTGCCAAATGGGTAACAGCCCTTAATATGCAGTCTCTCCAACTACCATCCTGAGCTTCCAGTTTCCATTCATCCACTCGAAAGAGGCCATTAACAGCTTCCTTCCACTCCTTTTCCAACCCTCCATACAAAACCCATAATTCACCCCCATGTTTTTCCCAAAGCTCTCCTCTCTTCTCAACTATATCCCGGACAAGACAATCAGCAGGATTCAAATCAAAGTAGATTGGGACCAAATTTTTCTTGCTCGAAAAAAATCTAAGCTCCTCAATAGTATATGGATTCCTGAAAGACTTCCTTGTTAGAATTACAACACCAAAGGAAGAAACATCCATTGCCCTCTCAATAAGTCCATGCTTACGAGTGTTCCTAAATCGAGCTCTATCAGATACAAAGCAACTCATTCCCTGAACTTCCAACTCAGCACGGAGCCAATTTGCAAACCTCAGTAAAGAAGGTTTACGACCATGCAAACCTATGAAAACGTCATAGCTTCTGTGTCTGTTAGAAGATAATGATATCGGAACAGGGGAAAATGACATATCCTGGCTTCTCACATGCTTTCTGTGCTTCTCTACAAGGGCAGAATAAACACTGTCACCCACATGGCCATAACTAGATATGGTTCCATTAGAGACAAGAGTTGTGGATAAAACGTGGTCAAATTTCTGGAAGTCACTTGAAATACAAGCAGCCGGTGTTAATGACATGTCTGGCAGGCCAAATCTGACATCTTCAAGGCATTCGGGATCCCGAATTCCAGAACTGGAACTAGGAGGATCAGCGCTACAATTAATACTGTCACATTGAGCATCAGACCTTGTCGATTCAGACAATTGACACGTTGATGATCTTGGAGAGAAGAACGGTGATTGATTCGCAGAAAAGAATGCTGACGACGATGATGACATATTTCTAGAGGTTGTCGCTGGTAGCGACCCCAACCTGCCGCTATCTTCTCTGAGATCCATATTTACAATGCTTACCCTCTCCGGTAGCTATCAAATCCCATAAATGGAATCAAGGTATGAGAAGCCACTCTGAAACCAAACCAATGAAATCAAACATTAACAAAACAGGGTAATACCATAGAAAGACATGTTTCTATAAATTTATCAAAACTAACTGCTATATCCATAACAGTGCTGTTTTAGTCAAGAAAACATCAATGCCACCCTACTAAACAACAATTGAAGAAAACCATTGCATACATATCCAAAGCAAAACTGAAAAGAAAAAAAAACTAGATTTCAAATCTTTGAGGCACTAACCAGGCAGCTTCAGATTAACAAAGTATGGCTTCACACAAAAAGTGCCCCCGCCCCTTCTTTGCTTTCTTTGTCCAACTAAAACTCAACCCTTGTTCTGTCTCCCTTCTCTTTTGAAAGCACAAAGTCCATAAAAAAGATTTTCTCTTTCTATGTCTATGTCTATAGTTTTTTCTTCTTTTTGTCTAACAGAAGCAGAAGCACCGTTGAAGAAGAGGAAAAAGAGCGGGACCCAAAAGGACGGATCTGACGAGGTATGGGTTGGTAGGCTCCACTGTGGCACTGCCTCTTGCCCTTTTATAGCTGTGAAAAAGAAAAAAGGTCTTCTTTTTTCTTTCTTGGCTGACAAAACAAAATCCACTGTGGTTTCGGCATTTGGATTCACATTTGAACATGGGTTTTTGTTTTTGTCACTGTTCCTGTGGGTGGTCACTGGTGGTGTTGGCTTCCTGCCTCTTCTTCTCTTTAAGGTTAGTAAAAACTAACCTACTCCGGTTTTCACCACGATTGCATATAAGCAAACAACACTTGTATTATAATTGCCATTTATTACATTGATTATTTCTCATTCAATGATGAATCATTTCCTTTTATTTTCCATCCCTTAAGATGAGTTTTATGAATGGCAATGCATGAGCCTCACCCTCACTCTAACTCCATTAAAGAAAAAGGTCGGACTTTGGAAGTAGAAAAAAAAAAAAAAAGGAGAAGAGTGATACGAGCAAAAGTAATGGCATCACATGGCAGAGATGAGAAAAAACAAAAGGGGATGGTACTGAGAATTTAACAGAGGCACACCTCTTGACTCTGCAATAATGAAAAAAACTTTGGCCAATAATTAAAAAAGTTACTGTCCCTTAATAAATACGAAGCACATAGTTACACAAAACAGTGCCCTTTTACTTCTTTTGTGATAAAAGAAAACTTTTACCCAATGATTTGATTGCAAGTGTAACTAACTGTTAGCAAGCAGGCAGGGAGTAGTTTTCTTACTTCTCCCTTTGTCTTTGTCCCCCGTTTTGCCATTGCACTTTAGAACAGCTTCCCAAAGCACCAGGGGCCAGGGCATTTGCCTTTGGTCAGGCAATGCTTTTTTTTTTTTTTTTTTTTGAGAATAAAAGGGGGGGCCATATTCTTTATTTTGAGTCAAAAGAAAAACAAAATCTTTTGGTTTTAATGGTTAAGATTGTATCCTCTGACCACCAGTCTTAAGTATACTTAAAATCTAGCCAGAAAAAAAAAATTCATCAAGATGGATTTGGTGTCCAAATGTATTTGACTTGGACCTTTGTTTTTTTTTTTTTATTCATTTCTTTCCATTTTGCCCGGTCCTCTTTTAGTTATGTTCAAGGCTAATATGTATCATTGCTTCACTAAATGCAATGAATATATATATATATATCAATTATAATCGATTTGTTATTAATGATTTTTTGTTGCTATTAATTTAAATTTATAATTTATATAAAATATCAGGGACCTTAGTTTAATATTGATATTAAGCAAGCTATCTAATTTTAAATTTTTTGGCAAAAAGAAAAGTGAAATATTTGGATAGTGAAAAATACCTATGCTTTTGTGATGAAAATGGATACACTGAATTGTTTCTCTGCAAGCAAATCACCGGTGCAAAATGATAATGAAATAATAATAATAATATATCCCTATCTACCAAAGGACTGTGTAGTTGACTTACAATGAGGGTTTTGCATTGGCTGTTTCAACGTAAGTCCAAAACACTCCTTTGGTAGTACTTGCTAGCACATGCTTCCATGTGAGACCAAACTAATGAAAGGCTCTGATTTCTTTGCAATCTATCAACGGCTGGGATTCCAACATGTCACTGCAAAAGAAAAAAAGAGAGAAGAAAACAAAATTTCTTTTCTCTTTTTCATGTAAAAGGGCAAAACAGGGAAGATAATTTTTTTAAAGAGTTTATTGGGGCGTCTTTGAAGTTTGAGGTTTAGTGATTTCCAGGAGGCAGGAAGGTTAAGAGTAGAAGCATATAAAGCGTAAAATAAAGTATTTACAACTTTTTGCTGTTTTAGATAATAAAAATGATGTATTATTTTATTAATTTTTGGGTTTGTGGCACAACAAATTGGAATGTTGATTGTGAATATGTTGTGGAAAGTGGGGCATGAAAATTAAAAATTGTGAGCATCATCAGTTTGATCTATCAAGTCCAGATATTCATGTCATTTGTCTACTTTTGAGCAGCATGCCCAACCAACTACAATATAATATGGAAAATTTTCAATCTTATCAAAATTGGATGCATGTCAGGGTTGCAATCTAACAAAAATATCTGAATTATTTAAAAATTTTAAATAAATTTTTTATTTTATTTAATTAAATTTTTATATTTTTATTTTAAATCAAATAGGTTCTCATAATTAATAATTGATTAACTATTGTTAGTCAAAACTCCATTTATCATTTTATGTTATGTAGTGTTGATGTGTCATGATAGATACTAATGTGACATAATAACATAATCGCGTAATATTTTCAAGTTTTAAACTAACGACATGTAGATATAAAATGACAAATAATATTTTGATTAATGATAGTTAATCAACTGTTAGTTATAAAAATTTATTTGACTTAAGATGAAAATATAAAAATTTAATTGAACACAATAATAAATAAAAAAATTTTACAATTTTTTAAAATAATTGATGAACTTTTTAAAACATTATGTCAACAATTATATTTAAATTATAATTTTACTTCAAAAGCATAATTTAGTCAACAAAGTAATGCTTGGACCTTTAAAAATTTTAATGATAATCCCATGTAGTATGTAATATCTAGCGTTTTACTTTATTGGTTTCTAGGTGCACAATTTGCACATGAATTATTTTACTTTATTGTATTTACATTAATGAAAAGTATATATTTTACAAGTGAATTTCGCAAAATAAGTAATCTATGTATCAAGGATGAACTCTATAACTCTTTTAAATAAAATTTTTTAATTAATTATTTGTTTTGCTTTTTAATTGAAAGAAAAGATATTCAAATCTTATTCTTTAAGTAGGAGAATCATGCATTAACTAGCAAACCATATGCTCATATACTAATTACTTGTTTTTTTGGTTTTTTACTTTGTTAACCTAATTATTTTATATCCAAATTTTCTACCAATTTTTTTATATTTACGACTTCATTAAAAAATTAGTTTATGAACAAAGACTAACAATTAGTTAATAATAATAATAATAATGATATAAATGAAATTTGACCAAAAGAAAACCAAAAAGGTAATATAATCTTCATAATAGTTTTCCATCCATTAAGTCACATTTATATATAATATAGATAAAATATAATACATTATGACATAGATGCTTTACTTTGATTGATATATACAAAATCAGGAAATGCATAATTCTTCTTTTTTTTTTAATCTAATGGCTATATTGAAACATAAACAGAGTTAGGTATTGTATTAAATAAATACAAGTAGACATTACCTACCTAGTAATCTAGGCTGTAAACCTAAAAATATATTAGGTGGTTTTTGGCACACTTTGTTATGAAAGGCTAGGGTTTTCTAAATTTAATTGCATTCACTTACTTTGGGATTTTGGAAGTATGTATGCTAGTAGGAGTTGGACAGGTGGATTTCAAATACTTTAGAATGAGGAAAGAAGAACGTGGTAGCATGCTTTGAAAATCGTATTAAATTAGCCCAAAGCAATGGTGTTATCTCTTTACCCAAATATTAAATTCAATAAACCACTATAATTCACGTTTGTTCCTAGTATTTAATTGAAGAGAGGAATAATTAAATAAAGCTTGAGCTCTGTGTAAAAAAACAAAAGGTTATCCCTCAAAAGGAACACCTACAAAAAAGACCTTTTATTACTTCTACTTGGTTCAAAATTCATAAAGTAAACTTTTTCTTGTGACATTGGATCCAGCTTGATTCCCACACCTGCCTAATGTCAATTGATTCATTGCAACATTGTAAAAAATATAACATTAAATTTAAAATACGATTTTAATTTAACAAGTTAAAACAAAACATATATAAAATATCGTATTCGAATTCATTTATTTTAAAAGAACGTAAAATTATCGAAAAGAGCTGGCTAGTTGGTATAGTTTTTATTTTCTTTCAAAATAAGTAACGGTATAACTATAAAATTACATTTCTTAGTATATCTTACTGCCCCTAATAAGTGTGTAAGTAATGACTAGTGGATGGAAAATGTGGACAATTTGACCTATGGAAGTGGCACATGATAATGGGAGATAAGGGTCAAATAACTTTGGTGTAATGTTGACTGTATTAGACTGTTATATGTTGATTTCAATTTCATATTCAGTATTACAACTGGAAATTTTCTGGCCTAGGAGTTGACTGAGCAACGACAAAGATCTAGGCATTCTGCTGCCTTTTTTTTTTTTTTTATTTGGCCTCATATTGAGGGACAAGACCACAAGGGGTCTCGCTGAAGCTTTATAGTGAAGCGGATTTGACTTCTTTCTGGCTTGATTCGAAGCTTTTTCTTGTGGGAATGATGGAATGCCTTTTACTCTTTTTGGTTGAGTTTAAAACCCAGGTTCTTATTTTCTTACCCCCGAATCAAGCAAAGCTATCTCGCAATTTATGGTGAATATAGAAGGACTCATGTTTTAAAACTTTAAAAACAGCATTAAAAAAAAAAATCGACACCTAAATCCAATAATTAAAACTTGATACTTGGACTCGAAACTCTCAACTTTCAAGTGAAAGACTAAAATTTATTACTAAAGAAGACATCTTTGGTTATAAAACTAGGGGTGCCAATGACATTTGTAATTGAGTATTTTATATTATTTAATTCGATTAAATAAAATTAAGAGATCTTATAAGCAAATTCAGGTAAGATTTAGATAATAAAATACTTCTATTAAAGATTCAAATGAGGTTCAAGTAGTGATTTTAAACTACTTATTATTCGAATTCAATTATAAATAATAAATTTTACTTTTATATATTATTTTTTAAAAAACTTTTTATAATTATTGTAATACTTACTGATATTTATTAATTGTTCTAAACATGATTTTAATTTTAAGTTTATTTTTTTATGAATTAATTTTAATGTATTAATTTAATTTATATTAAAAATAC
This sequence comes from Theobroma cacao, assembly GCF_000208745.1. NCBI lineage: Eukaryota > Viridiplantae > Streptophyta > Magnoliopsida > Malvales > Malvaceae > Theobroma > Theobroma cacao. Next base: position 4,715,859 of record NC_030859.1, read on the forward strand.
ACATAAAAATATTTTAAATTTAACTCTCTCCCTCACTCTCCTCGCCTGTCTTTCAATCTTTTTTTCACCAATTTTCATCTTTTAACGTATCTTCACTTTGAATTGTGGTTTACCACGAATATTAGTTATCTTTAGATGTACCTGAGACTTCTCTAAGTTCTAACTCATGCTTGGATCATTAGAACAAATTAAAATAAATCAAAATTAGAAGAAGCAATGTGGAAAAAGAACGTATGTGATAGCCGAACTTAGACCTTATATATTGGTCACGAGATAATATATACATGTACATATATATATATATATATATATATATATTTGGTGCAAAATATTTTCAACCGGTAATTAAAAATATTTTTATCAGTTATCTTATTCAATTTTTATTTTCAGTTATTTTTAACATTTGTTTCAAAACTATATAATTCCGATAATTTATTGAAGTGACAACATATATAAGTTTAAAAATTTTGTCTAGCAATTGAGTCAAGCAGTGTAATATACTCCAACTATCTATACTATATAGAAGGAAGCTTCAATGGAACTTCCACACTTATCCATGTGGAGGCTTTAGGAAGTGGTTTTGAAGCTTGAACGAGGCTTCCAATAAGACTCAAATTTGGCCAAGTGGACCCTCAGGGAGAGAGTTGTGATGTCTTTGATGAATGAGCCGCATCTTGGGGGATAAGTTGGGCGAGCCGTGTGCAACGTACGGGATTACTTCTAGTATATGAATATAATGTGCGCTTAAGTTAATTGTGAAGCTAAGAGTTCAGCCTGGTAAGGGCCGAGCAAGTTCAGAATCATACACTAATTATCATCTTGCTAGAGAAATAACACATTGATTTGCAATGAAGTTATAGGAACTAAACATTTCTAGTTTAAAAAATTCAACACATTAGTTCAAAGATTCTAGTGATTAGAATTAATCCTAGTTAATCATAAGTCATAACAGTCAGAATTAATAAGAACCAAAAACAGCCTAACGGATAAAGAAACACTTCAGTTAATCATCAGTTCTCATCAGTTATTCCTACTTCTCATTAACATTTAAGTTTCTTATTGAACTCGGACTTGCTATGGAGGTTGATAGATACAACGTCCGATGTCCAAAATAACCAGCATGTACTTGGCATAAGAAACATTATATTTGTACTTTTAATCTGCCATTACCAACACTAAGCAAAAACTCCTAAAAGGGCCCACAAAGAAACACAACTCACAAAATTGATACTACATAGGATAAACTATAATTACAAATGCAATAGAACAAACCTCTAATCTCTGATATTTGACAAAAATTTACCACTACTAGGCACATGTTGAACAATAACTTCCACGGAAAAGGCTTACGCACCATGCTCTAACAACTAGGAGATGAGTAATTATCTGTGAAAGCACAAATCATATGATTTTGGCCGCTAACCAAATCGAGTCACTTTGGAGTGCTAAAGGGATAAAATCTCTGATACTCGATCTTGTGCATCAGGAGGTATCTCCCTTCCAGGCACCTGGACTTTTAGAAGATTAGCATACCTGTCAAAACAACAGCATAATTCGTCACTAAAGTAATATGAAAATATTTTGGTCCAATTAGGAGAAATTAGTCAATGCTACTAACTCTGCAGCTGTAAACAAGTGCTCATGCTCTGTAATGAAGGCAAGCAAGGCCTGAAATAAAGAAAAGTACAAATCAATTGTCACAACAAAAAAGTTTATCTGTAAATCACGAAAAGGGACTATGAGTTCAGATAGCTTGCCTCAAATGGCATATTCAACAGTTCATAATAGGTTCGGACATGATCTAATCTCTGCCGTACAGCTTCACTGTCAATTGATGGGATAGCTGCAAGGGCCTGTAATGCCAATAGAGATTGTAAATCAGGATTGTTTTGTACATGCAAAACTGAAATCAGCAGGATACACTCGAACCATTTGGACAACTTGGAATGGAATAAAAGCTTGAACTTCATTTTTTGATCAACTCTTGGCCAAAAATGGTAACAACAAAGCCAAATCCAAGCAAGGCTAATTATAGGCAAGGATAGCATTGCACAATTGACCCTAGCATGACCTATATCCTTTTTCATAAGAACCGATCACCCTTGTGTGATGAGAAAACTAAAGGTAAAAAACAAGAAAAAACAGGGGAGAGAGAGTAAAGAAGTGAAAGTCCGAGCATGCAACTCTTGGCATAGGGAGATGTGATTGCCTCAGACATCCAACCACGTAAGAGCACCACTATGATTTCTATTATACTTTAGAAGGAAATAGATCATCAAACAGCAAGACAAATCTCAAAATATAGAAAACATTTTGAACTATTATTTCAAGCAATAAAAATTGCCTCTTTGCAGTTATTAAAGATTGATTCCAATCAATTGACGCTGGCTACAGAGATATTGTTTCACCCTGTGTTGCTCTGGCTCTTCATTTTTCCAAAAGTACTCATGTCAGAGACATATCCTACACCTCAAAGTGGACATGGTATGGGGTCCAAGCTTCCAAATATAAGGAAAAACTTAAAAACAAATTGACCAAACTTGTGTCTCACAAATACCCATGTCTGACTCACTCCTAAGTCAAGTAACATAGGTTTCACCATTAACTTAACAAGACTGAGTTTGAATATAAGGGCAATACTCAAAAGTTTGTAATCTTCATACAAAGAAAACTTGAGAGTTGACTCAAAAAACAAAAGACAATCCTCCTCTACATAAAAGCAATCAATTGACACAACAGACATCATCGAACTGCATAAAATGGCAAATAATATTCCTAGTTCCTAGAGAAAAAATGGGAATATTGTCGCTTTATTTTGACCACCTTCAGAGATAAAAATAAAACTGCCATTCCACCACCCCACCCCATCTCAAAATAAAAAGACATACTAACCTGTTCTAGAGCAATTGAATTCCGACATATCTGCTGAACTCCAAACAGGTTGATTGATTCCATGTCAGCCAAAGCCTAATCAGATGTATTCTCCCATCAGTAAGAGGAATAAAGTAGGTACTACTCTACGCTAAATTGAAACTAAACTGAATAATGAGCAAACAGAATCTATGTTAACATTAAATGAACTCCAACCTTAATGGATGCATTTGTAGCAATACTACATATTCCACCAAATATGTAATTCCGCTTCACTCCCGCAACAAAAGGTGCCATTTCCTCATCCCTGCGTGTTATCTATGCATACAAAAAACAAAAATGAAAATTTAAATGATGGTAGCATTATAATATTCATTAAAGGAAAATCAAGCAGCTGGCCCTCTGAAATTGGGAATACTAATTAGAAGAATTAATATGGCATCAAAATTTTCCAAGCAATCTGATCAATATTTTATATATTAAAAAAAGTAACAGCAAAATAATGCCCAAAATGTTTTCATTATCTATTTTCTTCACTACCAGAAAATTGAAATAGGAAAATGCAAAAGTGAAGACATTGACAAACCCAAGATGGCCAAATATAATCCAAACATAAAACAGCCAATAACATTAAGAACCCTTCATATTAAGCCGGTGGCCAAACTCTACCTTTCTCCCATGCAGGTTATTGCCCATCAAGTAAATTAGAACTTAATTCTAACTTAAAGGAGCATGGATGATGGACATATCCATTGGAAGTTTAAAACTGAAATAGTTATCCATAAAGCAGGGCAAAAAATACCACAAATGAGATATTAACAAGAGTTGCAGAAAGTGACCTGTGCAGTAAGTGAAATAACAAAGTCATCAGGCTCTTCTGCATCTTGGTTTTCCAGGTATTCCCTATTTGTCATTTCCTGTTTGAGGCACAATTCTAGGTTAGTTACAGGTGCTTTGACCACAGTCCTTCTTCAAATGTTTCTGAATATTGCTATTTTGACATTTTTCAAAAAAAAAAATGGTACTCTGACAAACCTGCATGTGGAAAATTGTCTCCAACTGCATCTCCACACGTAAAACTTTTAAGCAATCAATTGCTAGTTTTCGGTACTCATCTGCAAACGATGCCAGATCCCTAGCAGGTGAACTGCTTGTTCGTGTATGGCTAGGCTTGCCACTCTCCACATGATTTGATGTTTGTGGGGTTGCTTGTACAAGTCTACATGTTGCATTAGATATGCGTAAAATTTAAGAAACAGCAGAAATTTTTATGAATAGGAAGTTCTCAAAAGCATCAATTGTCTATCATGACATCATACTTGCAAAGGATATGCTCCATTAAGAACATAAACGGGAAAAATTATATACCATTCTTCATTCTATGCATGGCAGGAAAAGAGAAAAAGAAGGAAAGAAGAGAAAAAAAATATAGATATATCAAAGCAATAACATTTATTTTTCTTAGATGCAAAGCCCCATTTAGTTGCATATACAATTTTAGGTTACAAATGTTAATGCCATATCATGACTCCTTTAATCACCAATTTTTACCTGGATCCAAAAATATGTAATTGAATCACATATAAGAGAATAACACATGCTATTTGCGTAACTTATAAGGTATTGTAACTCATTGGTACATGTAGATAAACATTGAGATGCATGTTCTAGAATACAGGGAAATGGGAATAGATCTCACACCTCATGTATACTAATAACACTATGTCCTCTTAAACTACTCTTTAAAGAGCATTGTGGCTTCAAAAACATTCCACATTATATCCAAGTACCAACTCAAGCCAAATGAAGAACTTGCCTTTCAATTGAGTCTGCAAGATATTCCAATGAATCACTCAGGGATGCCAGCAAAACAAGTTTATTGTCATCACGAATTAGATTCTCCTGCGGAAGAGATGTGGTAAGAGAAGCAAAGAATACCTTCAACTGATATTTTCACTAGAAAACATCAATTGATATGAAAGATGGAACCTAAGTTTCACTAGCAAGTCAAGCTCAAAAGCATAATAAATTCAATTTTCTGGTACAGTAAATAGCCGACAGCTAAAATTTTACTAAAAATAATTTTAAGACAGTGTGGCAGAAGTCATGACCAGGCATATAAGTACCTGCTTAATAGGACGCAAATTTAAGAGAAGTTCACTTAGTTCTGATTCAACCTCAATACTTTCCGCATCAGAAGCAATATTTCTCACATTTGACTGACCAAGTGCATTTGGTAAACACGCACTAGCTGGATCAAGTCGCATCAATTTCTCAATATCATGCCTTCCGATGAGCATATAACTCTGCTTCTCAAGAACTGCCTGAAATATTAGCAAAATGTTGATGAATGGAAAACAATGATTACCATACACATAGTAGCAGGTACATAAGAAACTGACTAGATTAGAGACCACTTCTCAATTATATTCTCAGTAACATTGATGGCAGATCAAGAACTAATTTAAATTTTCTCACATCAAATAATTCTATTAAAAAAACATGCACACAATGCTTCCCAGTTTTATCAATTTTGACAAGAACAGACATTCTTTACAGTCTCCTTTTAGTTTGATCTTTTCAGATCTTTAGGGGCATTTTTTGGTAATTATCCTTCTGGAAACTTTTATCACAATTGCAAACATTATCACTATCAAAAATTAGGCCAATTTTTTGCTTTTGTTTCTACACTGTTAGCCTATTTCCATTCTTACTTACACACTAAAAGATCTGGTACGACTATGAGCTGTTATATTCACATCACATCTTTGTTTTCATTGCCCCTACAGAAGACAGCCAAATTTATAAATCTTAACCCTTGTTTGACAATTATATATGCCAAATAAATGAAATTCCACCTAGGCACTGAAAAATATATTATCCAATAATTTGGGTCCATCTTAACCAACAAATAGAATGAAGCAAAAAGCAGAAATTTCCCCCTTGCCTCCACCCAAGGCTAATGTCCTTGTACAATTACAAACAACCTATCTATCAACAATATCTAGAACACTAATTAGTCAGGTGAAGATGTGTAAACATCCTTATATAAAATTTTCTTTCTTCCTAATTTCACATGTTACCAAAATGGCAAAAAACTGAAAAAATTAGAAACGACTAAACCAATTAGAACTTGGTCAGCATAAGCAAAAACCAACAACAAATAAAAATCTTGTAAATGCAAACAATAGTTTGCTTTTCATAAGGAAGAACATGTACACCGAAGAATCCATACCTCCATGTATGAAGTTCGACATCTTTCATAGGTTCGCTCGAGGAAAGTTTGAACATACTTCACAAGGTCAGCAGAAAATTTAGGCATTGCTTGAGCCCAACCGAGCAGCTGGAGTTGAATTAAAATTTATTATTAGGAAAAAAAACAGCTGTAAAGTAGATGGTTTAGAAACTTTAATGGAAAATGTTCAAGACAAACAAAGGAAAATGCTAAATAATTTTTTACTGAATTAAAAAAAGAGAAAAAGCTAATAGATCTATTATTGCAAAATAATGAACATAACATTACGAGATTGAGGGTAGATGGCTCAGAAACTTGTACGGGAAAATATATGAGATTGACAAGGAACAGAAAAAAGTAGTTTCTTGAGGAAATAAGAACAATAAGATCAACTTGCCTCTTTTGCTAAGAAATCAATAGCCAGAAGCCCCTGCAAGATAGGTCGACCCTTCTCAATTGATAAAGCATATGAAACACTAGTATGTGCCCGTGGCCGAAATGCAGCAGGACCTGCATGAAAACATTTTCAGGTTAAGAGTTTTAAAGGAGAAATAAAGATGAAATCAAAAGCTGGACCATCATATATATACATATATATATGTAACTGAGGTTTGACCATTTTTGAACTCTGCTTATCCCAAGACAAACCCACCCCCAGTTTCTTGCAGCAGGGTTCTCATAGAAATTTCTTCCATTGTTCTCTGCTTTCTAAAATGAAATTCCTACATTTACATCATTCAGAAAGATAGACATGTAAATTATCTTTCATCCACTCCATGTAAATTAGTAATGAGGACTCCATTGTTTACATTGCTACTTTATTTAAACAAGCATCTCATGCATGTTTATTTGAATATATTTTGTTTTCTCATTAATATTGTGCCTATCACCTATTTAATGTACTAAGTCACCAACACTGGTGAAACAAACCTAGCTTAAAATCCCTCAAACGAGATCAGACCCCTCTTTGTCTTTCTTGTGATAGCCATCTTAAGATGTTGAATAAATGAAAATACCAATAGTATATGATTAATATAAAGGTGAGATGAATTATTTTATAGACATAGTTTTGAATCTAACAAGTTGACAGTTAAAAACTATTAATGTGAGCCATGGAAAAAATGATGAATAACGAATTGTGGGACTCGTGGTTGTAAAACTTGCTTGATATAGCTTGTTGTACGCCTTTCCGGTAGTCAACAAACATGGTTGGCAAAAGGTGGTCCTTCACAAAATTCTCCACAAAGGCTAGCAATCCATCATTCCTGCAATTATAGAAATTAAGGAAACAAAAGAACATTGATGTCAAAGATACAGCCCACTTGCAAAACGAGTTTGACCACATATTTTTGCAAATTTCACCTACATTTGATGACATGAACAAAAATTCCATCTTATCCACAGCTTCAAATATTCTTAAAACAAGAAAGATACTAACTACATTGTCCACATTTATGATTAGCAAAGCACACAGATCAAGATCACCATGAATGATAGTCACCTTCAAAAAAGAAATAAATACCATAAAATGAAATATAACCACTAAGAGAGCAAATTCTTCCAGCAAGTTCACCTCCATCAAACAAGAAATAATGAAAAATGCAATAAATAACTCCTAGAAAGAAAAATTTGGAAAACCCTCATCTGTATGAGGGATTAAAAAACTCCTATTAAAAGCATTAACATCAAAAATGTTTGAAGATGCCAGAACAAGGAACATGGTTGAAAGCATTTGGAAACTCATGGAAACTTAATAATCAAATCAGTGTGATAATACAGCTAGAAAGTTAAGGGTTGTAAACATTTTCCCATTTCACGTCTCACTTCAAGCCCAAACATTTCAATGTAGCCAGGTGAGATTGACAAAAAGAAGAGCACAGGGCGAGAAATGAGAACTACTTGTGTGCTTTGCCTAATGCTATCCCTAAATACTTAGCATATGATTCACACAAGTGAGACTTCTTTGTACCGCATACAAGCTTGGAAAGGAGACCTACCCAAGCTGGGAATACTTTCTCGGCAGCATTGAAGCAACTCTATCTGTAAACTGCAAAAAACATCAGATTAAAAAAGGCCATTTACTGAACAATCTACGAACATGTAACAAGAAATATGTTTGAAAACATGGTTACTGATTCTCATGGTCTCAAACCTCAAGAACAGGTCGGTATACAGATGCTGCTAGATAAATGCCTTGCTCAGGCAAGACAGCTGCAGAGCCATAACCTTCTTGCAAGACATTGGGACCCCTCCTACTCCATCCTTGGCGAATGAGATCAACCCCTATATAGAAGATCAGATATACAACAATAAATGTTGATGAGGAGATGATCAACAAATTGAACATGCGAAAAAGTTATACCTATAAAGATTGCAGCTCAACAAGTCAAGACAAGTTTCCAATCACCACAAAATTAGAAAAGAAATCATGAATGGCTGATGCAAAGAAAAAAGGGAGAGAAAGAGAGAACATCTCTTAAATTAGCACAACAAAAAGTCACCTACTCCGACTGCCTGCTGAATCAAGCCATTCGGTTTTATAAATGACATCCCTTGAATGAGTCAAAACTGTGCATTTTTACGTTTAAAAGCTAATTGAAATCTCATCATGCTTCCCCTGCTAGCTCAACAAACAATACTTCAAATTAAGAAGTTTCACCACCATACATACCGTCAGCTGAATATAAGCAAGACTATAATTCTACAATGTTTACAGTGAAGAACAGCAAGCTTCTACCTCATATCTTTTGGATATGAGATTTATAGTTCATTCATTTATGTTTCTTTTACCATTTGTATTTTCCTTTAAGGAAATGCCCAAGAGGAGGTGAACCATCATCCTATAATACCACATATTTGCTACAAGTGTTACTCTAAGGATTTAAACTCAAAGAGTCAAGCTCATCAGCATTGATTTTACTTAATTGGACAAACATCAAGCCCTCCTTGGTTGATTCATACTAATAATCACAATAAGGGAACTCCACCAAACTATCAAACTAAAATTCTTTCACTGAGGAGAGCACATAATGCATATATATATATATATATCAAATCACTTAATAACTTTAGATAAATCATGGCAAAAACAACTAATAACATTCAATAAGTTAGCAATAATTCAACTTTAGCATACCCTGGTTAGGAACCGATACGGTAGCATCTGTGAAACGGAACGCAAAAGTGAGGCCATCTTCTGACGCATCCCTATAACCAACACTACAACTTTCATGCTTGTCCAACAAATTTCATGCAAAGAGAATTTAATAGGCAAATTATCAGTTATAATGACAAAACCAAAAAAGTGCTGGCAAAGTACATAATGTTAAGCATCAGATAGGGGAGAAGGCAACTTGAATATACAGCCACAGCAAACTCAAAACCAGTTAATCCTCCCCCTCATGTGTAAACCAATACTAACAAACAGCACATGGACAAAAAACATAAGGGGGATCAGACAATGACAACAATGAAAACCATAACAAACTTAGGCTCTAATATTATGTTGAGCATCCAACCTAAAACCTATTGGCTATAGGTGGAGAGACCCAACTTGAATGTAAAGCACAGCAACTTAAAACTTAACTGACGTGGGATAAAACACTTAATGAAATAATACCATATCTGTAGCCTATATAAAACAAAAAATAGAAGAGATGCAAACCATTTTCAATTTTCTTATTTATTCATTCCTGCAATTCTGGTGAAAATAGTATTTCAGAATAGCTATCATTGCAATTCTGTTGATCCACCACTCACAACAAGGACAAATGATTACAACAACCAAAGGTCATAGGCTGAACTATGAATCCTAAAAATGGTAGGTCAGTAACAATAAAAGGACGGCACCCAAGCTACATGAAGATGCCAGCTTTTCAGCCGCTTTATCTTTTATTTTGGAAGTGATGACTCCCTGTTGGTGAATAGTTTTTTTTTTTTTTATTGTCAATCAATAATTCAGACACGGGGAAGGGGAAGAAAGCAGAGATAATGCAAAGCATACTTACACCATAAGCAATACATTGAGGAGTAAATAGCTACTTACATACTCTCTTAAATCATCACAGCTGATATGGAATAGTATTAACTTCATTTTTATATTCTGATTATTACTCAACAATTTACACATACACAACACACTTTGACGTTGTGGGATACTATCACATGCCTTTTCTTTTGATAATTAATAATAATTTACACACAAACTGAAAGGTAAACACTAACTTTAGGGAGTGAATTACAATTTATGTCCTCCTAATTCATTGCACATTAGCAATGAGTTAATTATGATTAAATAAACAAAGAGAATTGTGTTGTGGAAATTTTATGTCTATCAAACGGCTATTCTTACTAACTCATAAGAGGGATGTAAAGAGGTCCATTACTTTTTTTATATTTAAAGAGATTCATTATTTATTAAAATAATCAATCCAAGATAATGAAAACTAAATTCCAGTTGGATTTTGGTTTAAGATAAACGAAGACAATTTTCAAGAGAAGAAGCAAAACCACAAATCATATCAAGTGGCTCGATAAAAAGGGAGGAAAGAATTGTCAGTTCAGGTGGCCGAACACTACATCCGCATTTACAACCATGTCCATATTTTATGCTACCACACTTCACTGCCATCATTATGTCACCTCAAATCTCTAATGTGTAAAATCCAAAACTTAATGACAATTCTGAATTCCTTCAACCACGAACATTATCAACTTTCATAATCTTTCTCTTTACAATCAACATCATGCCAAGATTATAAATAGGCCTTAGTTTCAGTAATCTACTAAATATTGTTGAAGCAGTCATTCTTTCCCACCCCATCCTAAATATAAGAGATATATATGGAAGCAACCCTCTTACCCACCCCTCCCGCAACCCCAACAAAAAAAAAAGAAAAGGTAACTCAAACATAGATATATGTTAAGCAAATTAGAAAAGACCACTGGAAGCTATTATAAAATCCTAACTTTTTCTTCCTACAAGTAATATCACAAGAGAGTACAATTACTTGCCTCTTTTCATTTGTAGGAACCTTGCTTGCAAGCCTGGCAGTTTGTACAGCAGCATCAGCCGATGCAGCCTCAGGAGTTGCTCGAAGAATCTCACATATGAGTTGTTGGCATTCACTCTGCAGCAGATAATTCAAGAAAAAATTTTAAATTAAAGAAAGAAAAAGTAGGGAAGAAGTTATTGGGCCAAAACCTTTGCCCAAACAAAACTCTGAGTCAATATTGAAAGAATTTTGATACTCAGTGAATCAAGTATAAAAGCACTAGTAAACAGAGATGACCTGTAAAACTGTCAAGGAAAACCCAATACTGTAGCCTCCAGTAATTTGAGATGCTTCAGAATCGAGGTTTACATCTGTTGACAGTGACTTTGGTGTGTTTAGGTCACCTTGTAGGGAAGATTTCGACTCAATAAGCTCTCCAACAACAACATGATTCTCTGATCAATTACAGATGAGAAATTTAGTTTCAAGTTTTAATTTAAGAGTAATAAAACAGAAAGGAACTAAGAGTAATAAAAGAAAAAAAGTAGATGTCTCACCAAATATCCGAACAACGGCATCCAAAATTGAATCAAGAAGCTCTTTTGTAGCAGCCTGTGCTTTTCCTGTAGGAGCCATCACAGGCGAGACAGGGCTCACTGCCAACAGAGTCCCTGCCAATGACATCCCATTCTGACGCTTCTGTTTTGGTAACTGGTACCTTTCTAACTGTCCCTTCATAAAGAGGAGACTGGTGGTACCAGTTTGAGTGGCCTTGTCAATTCCAGACCTTGAAGAATTAATGGATTCTGCATGGGCTTTAATCTTGGTTGTGATGATCTCATGAATTGTGGGTCGCAATCGCTGGCTGTTACATAGATTTTGGCAAGTAACAATTTGTAAAAATATTAGGATTTAAAAAAAATACATGAGTATTTAAAGTTATCATGTCATTAGTTTGTTAAGTACTAGCAGTCGTTAAAGGAGGGAAAAAAAACAGCTCAAGACTATTTTTCACCATGTTCATCACATAATTTAAATCCACACTTATTTCAAGTTCATATCTCATTAGAAACCATCTTACAAAAATCATCAGCAGATGAAAAGATAAAGAAAATTTTAAGGCAAATTAGAGTTATACAGAACCATTTTCAGAATCTATCTAAAACCACCAAGGAAAGAAAATAAGTTCTATTAAACATGCTACTATATGAGCAAGGCAACCAACCTTATTACAGCACCAGCTGCAGCCACTTTGTGAAGTAAGCAGAGGCACTCCACCATAGTCCGCAAATACTTCACATGAAGTGGAGCATCACTCTTTTTAATTGTTTCCTAAATCACCCGAATGAAAAACAGTGCTTTAGTGCAAAAGGTTAGAAAACTTAATGAAGTCGATGTGAGATGTGATAAAAAGTATTCATACAACAAATTCATCAGGAGTGGAATTCAAAAGCCACAATGGGATTTGACGGGATATGACTTTGACATCCTTCCCATCACCACCATTAAGCCGTACTGCATGTCCATCCAAGGTATTATCGTCATGTGGCTCCAAAGAACCATCCTCATCATGGCCATCATATGATGAACTGGTAAAAAGAAGTGAGATACAAATTCAGACAATCAAACGAAGTATAAAATATAATATTTAGAATAGAAAATAATAACTAAAAAAAAGAATCCTAATGACTTTCTGCGTATCTATAAAACCAAGCAGTATAGGCTTCTGATGATTTGTGCAAAATGAAAACTTGAAAACCAACAAGAAAATACCGATAATGATGGAGCAAATGTAAGTGACAGGATCCAGAAAGAGATTTTAAAATAGATTACAGGTTCAGAAATGAACACTAACTAGAAGAAAAAGCTTAATCAACATTTGAGATTGCCATAAATTGCATGAATTTATGATTCAAGAAAAAATTTGGCACCCAAATCATTCCTCCATGTATGGTAGAGACTCAAAAAACTCAACTAACTAAAACAGTGATGAAGGCTTCTTGTCCTATACTTTAAAAAAGAAATCCATTAATATTCAGCTGTAATATCATGAAAAGAGGAAAAAATGATTCCAAGGGAAGAATTCCAGTATATTAATGATTGATTCATGCTTAAAGTAATGCAGATAATACCATCATAACTGTTAAAGCACACATTATGTGATGTTCAAAACCATAAAATGCTTCAAGCGGAATGTGCAACAGACAACCAAATCAAACAATCACAAAGTAATTTGATCTTTACATTGTAAGACAAGTAAAAGCCAGGAATGAAAAAAACAAATGAACCATCTAGACTTACCCTCCATCAATGGAACCTGGCCTGTATGGTCCATCTACAAGCCCCTGACTGCCAAACTGACTATCACCTTTCACTGACCTGGTTCTTCGAGACACAGGCTGTGAAGTATTTGCTGTAAATGCAACAGCTGTGGTTGTTGGCACTTCATCATCCTTTCCATTCATGCTTGAAGCAACTGAGCTGCAAAATTTAATCAGCTTAATGACCAAAAGTTCTGTAATGGGGAAAGCTTTCCAGAAAATGCTTTGTATGGACATAAATAAAATGTGGAAACCATATAGAATCAGATAAGAATCTCTTTCTTTTGCAATTCGCTATAAGTAGATGAGACAATGACTCACAAAAAGAATAAAAATGGAAAATGGCATAGTATGTCAGACACTAGGGAGCATTTCACTTGCAATTCTTTTTACTACAATCCTGCAATCATCCAATCACAACAAAGAATCATGTAGGGTCTACCACTTATAAGTGTGGACTCCATATAATTTTGGTGGACCTTACACAATTTCATGATTGTAATTGGTTAATTGTAGTGTAATAATTGTAGGAGATGTACTTCCAGACACTAACAGGTCTGCATTGCAACATAAAGAAATCAATAAAATGCGACCTAAAAGCTCAGAATTGAAAGTTAAGCCCTAAATAGATAGGAAAATACCTGTATTCACCCTTATTATAAAGATGTGCATGCAAATCCTCCAAAACTTTATAGAACAGAACACCTCGCAACTTAGTCAGTTCAGATCGAACATCTTGGAGAGCACCAACCTAGATTATATAAGTTAAAATGCTTTAATGCAGGCAGAATATCTAAAAGCTCTCTCTATAGTTTCAATTTCACCAAGCGAAGCAGATGTAGAAAAGCTGAACTATTTGTAAGCATAAGATTTCTTTAAACCTGTAGAAGATGGAGGTTTGCTCCAACCAAAAAGGTGTTCAACATGAAATAGTTAGATCAAGAAGAATTGCAGCAATCTTGAGATAGTAGCCACTTGGTTGGGTTTTGAGAAGCATTTTCTCTGCACATTTCAATTTATTTGCTTCTAATTTGAAGTAACATTAATAACTGTGATGAAAATGGTAGAAAAGGTTAAATGGCACTTGTTTAAGTTCAATATAAATGTATTTATTAACCAACCAATTAGTCTAAAAGCGTCAAGCTGAAAGAGAATAGTTCCAAATATTTACTGGATGCCTCTTCAATTCTGAAGAAAACACCTAGACAATTAATTTACACAAAAACTTAGGTCGACAAAGAATGGCATCACGACTCCATTCAAGTAAAAGCACATGGAAATACCTCAGCTTGGAACCAATTTCAAATTAAAACTTCTAGTTAACAGAGTTGCAATGTTAACGTCAAAATTAGGTCAGTTAAACAATGATTTAAGTTTCTAATAACTATATCAGTTAGCATGCACAAAGAGTACATGCTATCCCAAATCTGTCCTATTTCTTTCCTCCTTTTATGGCCTCTTTTCCTTTCCCTTTGTTTACTCTTTATCTCCCCATCACTCTGCCTCTCTTCCCAAAACACCATGTTTAGCACATAATATAGAACCCAAAATCTGGCTGTAGCCAAATTTGAATCTCAAATGCAGTAACCCAAATGAAAATCAAACAATCACAAGCTATACATCTAAGTGCTCCACTCACAGGTTATAAGCATAGTGTCAATAAATCACTGTACTTAAAAGCAATACACTGCTGTGTTTGAATAGATTTTCCATTTCCGGCTTTCATGCTTAAGTTTTTCTTTTTGCAGCTAGATAGACTATATGCTATTGTAAAACCTCTGTTATAAGAACATATGAAGACAACACTTGTTCCAATTCCATTTGGATTAATAAAATTGCAATTACAAACATAGACTAGGCTTGGAGCTTTTAATTGACCTGACCTCTCTTTTTAACTTATTTATGTACCTGTTGATTATTTTGCATGTTGAACATAGTTTTAGACATTTGAATGGTCAGATTTGGTTTTGTTGTAATCATTGTGTATAGTCTATCAATGTTATGCCACAAATAAAGAAACAAAAGAAGAGGGTTGACAATGATAAGAAAGAGCAAAGAGAGAACATCATGATAGCATCTCGTTCGAGCAGCATTTGCAGTCCAATTGCCACTTAACCGTCTAGTTAACCGAAGGTTAAAACTGTTTAACAGATTTAATTTAGAGGTTATGTCTTCACTCTCTAAACCATAGGATTCAATTTGAAACTAGGTCAAAATAATAAGGTTCTTTTGTGCATTTTTGCCAGATATTTAACAAAGCCTTACACTAGGCCTTAGCCATAATTCTGAGATAAACATGGCCATTTAATATGTAAGGCCTAACAACTTTAAGATGGACACCTGATCTATTTATGTCAAGCAACAAGTTAATCTAAAAGAAAAAAATGTGAGAGAAGTTGAAACAACAAGTTCAACAATTGTGATAACATTTTAAGCCAGTGTGCATCTAATCCAAGAATTGGCAGCAACATAAGTTGAACTAAAGTTTCAACTAAATAAAGCAAAGAATAAAAAAGGATACACTGCTAGCAACATTTTATATATTACCATTTGGAGGCCTTCTCGCTCAAGCATCAATGATGACTGAACATGCAATTGAGCTGCAGCATAAAATTGTTTTTCAGAAATGAGCTTCTCAATACGAGCAGGAACCTGATACACATCACAAACAAACTAGGTGATTCATCAGATTTACTGGGTTTATTGTAGGAACATACGAAGGCATGGATGGGAGTGAAATGCCAAATCCTAATGAAGAAGAAGCATGTAAATACTAATAAAATATCATTTGAATATTAAAAATAATGATGGACAAACCTTAGCTATGCCCTCAATCTGATCTAACAAGGAGATTATGTGACGCAGTGTAACGGATCGATACCACAACTGATGCAATTGTTTATTGCGAGCACCAAGACGTTTCTTTGCCTCAGCCAAATCGACCTTTAAGACACCAATACTTTCAGTAGATTCACTGAATAACCGCAAGATCTGAAGAGGAATGAACAGTTAGTAACAAGAAATGCAAAAGCTCACTCTTCTCTTCTCATTTCACCAAAAAAGAAGGAAATGAAAAAGAGAAAAGGGCATAAACAGATGGCACCTTATGAAGTTACAATACCAGAAATAATTGGTTTTGATTGCAAATTTATTTATTTATTTTGCATGATCTATTTGTTTAGACATATAAATAGTATCAATTATTCATACCCTCAAACTCTTATCAGTCAATTATTCATCATGTAATGTGATTCATTACGATGAGTGTCCAGTGGACATCAGATTGATAGAGGGCTCACAAAAACAGGATTGATGATCAAAAACATAATTAGAGATTGAAATACTCAAATCAATGGAGCATAGTTTATATTTCTATATCAGATGTCCAAAATGAGTGTCTTGATTTAAAAGTCAAATATAATTTTACTTCTCCACGTCATCTTAATTTCAAATCCAAAATAGAATAGCACTCCTCATATATTTAGCACATCTTTGAACTTCCTACCTTTTAAGGGGGCATATTAATTGCCCCCTTAAAAATACTCCAAGAGGGAGAATGAAGAATTGTAACATTTCTCTTTTGAGTATCAGCAGAATCACAGGACTCAAGTACAAGGAACTACAAAGAGAAACCACAAAAGAAATATCTCTCTTAGTTTAATCGCACTTGAAACATATCTATCTCTACTATATATAACTCTGGATTGAGGGGTGTAAAACTTTTGTAAAGACCGTGTTACCCTATTACTTTTAATTGTCAAATAAGCTATTTTCTTAGTACTATTAAAATAGTTTTATGTATAATAGAGTTCTTATCCTGTTAGACTAAAAACAACATTAGTAGAAGTGACAAATTTAAATAATGAAATTTAGAGTTAATGATTTTAATAAAATTTTATAGCATTAGAATAAATTGTAAATAGTATTGTTTTCATTAAAACAATTAAGATAAGATAATATGGTTCACATGCAATTAACTAAAGG
The DNA here is from genome assembly GCF_000208745.1 of Theobroma cacao. Taxonomy (NCBI): domain Eukaryota; kingdom Viridiplantae; phylum Streptophyta; class Magnoliopsida; order Malvales; family Malvaceae; genus Theobroma; species Theobroma cacao. The sequence goes on from NC_030859.1 coordinate 4,733,264, forward strand.
CTAATATCAGTAAAAGACACAGAATTCCATCAATATTTGAAAAACAAGACAAGATAATTTTAACTAATACAAGAATCTCTGAGTCATATGCTTGAGCCTATCCCTTAATAACTCAGCAACCATTCCTCTTGAACCAGAAATCATGACACAATGAAAGATCTGTTTGTAGAGTACCAACCTTGAACCCACAACCATGTCAATATCACAGCTACTGTACTTATCAATCTAGTTGAAAATCAAACACTAATATTCTCCATGAACCTGAAAGTAGACTAAAAGGTCGATCATCTCATGCAAGGCCGTTATGCTTACAGCACCAATTAAGAAATCAAGAATTATAGGCTTTCACGACAACATTTTCCAGTATAAGTATGTTAAGCAAATTCCAATGTTAAAGAAAAGCACTTGGGAGGCAAATACATATTCCATTGAACAATCCAAAGAAACTTGACCAGCAGTCACAGCCAACAGTGCAAAGACATGACCTCAAATGATTGCCATCATTACTCTCCAGTCAAAACCCATCACTAACACCCCAAGCTTTTTGACCATATAGCAACAAATAAATGCACCTACCAATTGTGCATCATGTGACCTGCTTAAAATCCTAAGATAGCAACCCAAGAACAAAAGGCAATAATCAACCTAATTTTTGTATCCAGAAATCCATGGAGAATAAGTCCAGAAAGATGAATTCTGCACGCTACAACACATATTGCATCAAAAACAAACTCTCCTCACATCACAATATTAGACACCATTACATATAAAATGCATCCCAAAACTTTTTGAGAGAGCATGCTTGTGGGAACCCCTTCCAAGGGTAATCTTTATTCAAACTTCCTTCTTAGCAAAAGAAGAAACATAACAATAATTCTCAAATGGAAACTTTCTGATGGTAAATAACAGTAGAAGGGTCACTCAGTCTTCTACGAGGCTGGCTTGCCGATATTTGCAGCATCACCACATCCACTTATTCATAAATGATCGGAAGCATTACAATGGGACAAAGTCCTCTTCCTGATGAAGCTTAATATTTATCCTTAAAAGAAATCATGATTTACCAAAAAATGATGAATTAGTGATAGTGGCAATTTTAACATATAATTTTGGTAATTAATGACAAGTTTTTTCACTTATATGTAATTTAAAACACAATTTAGAATCAAAATCACATGATTTTTTTATCTGAAGCTACAGAAAACAACATTCCATATTCGCTATCCAAGTGAGGATGCAACATTACCAGAAATTATGGAAAAAAATATGAGCACAGGATACATATGCATAACAAAGTAACCACCAAAAATCACTTTTGAAACAAATTAATTTGCAATTTAACCGAAACAAACACAAAAACAAGCAATTTATTATCACCTTCATACTAAAACACAAAGAAAACAGAAACTTGAGAAGCACAGTATACCAAAATTTAGCTTGGAAGAAGCTATTATAGAACCTGAGAATAATTTTGAATTGCTTTGTTGAAGCCACTGTGATAAGCATGCACAACTTCATCTACAACATCCTCAACAACATCACTTTGGTCCTTTAAAATCTGGACCTCACCATCACGATCTTTTGATGTCAGGATACGGACAACATGAGGTAGTGAATCAAAACGTGCAGCCGCCCAACTCTCATCTATTCTTGAAAGCTCATCCCTTAAATACTGCATTTAATCGTAAGCAAAGAGAAGAAGAAACATGAGAAAAATCCTAAACAAGTAAGTTCACCTAAGAATGCAGAGTTTTTTCTTCCCACAATTTAAGTATCAAATTGTTCACCATCAATGGGTGCTTCATAACAGCAAACCAAGGTGCCCAGAAATCAATAGAATAACACCATCCAAGTCAAGTATCCTATTCTAAAACAGAGTAATAATCAAAATACTGTTCCAACTTCACCAGTCTTGAGATGATTGCCAAAACTTTCAATAAATTACAACATCATTTGGTTGTTGCTTTTACTACTTGCTTTTCACTTCTAGAAGCAAAAATAAATAAATAGACAAGTGTTTGGATAATGGATAGAAAAAAAGAAATTTTTTGAATAATTAAAAATTACATTAAATCTTTCCCAAAAAACAAAACAAATGATTTTTTCTTTCATATAAAAATAACTGTCAAAATCGGTGCTACATTTTAGTGATATAAATCATTATTAATCAATTACAGTATTGCTTTTTACCATTTTGTTTGCTTTTTAGTAATTTTTGATGAAGCAAAAAGCAAATAGCAAAAACATAGTAGCGAAAGCAACAAACATGCAGAGCCTAAAATCTTAGGACCAGAAGAAGAGTGAATCGAACTTACCTCTTTATCCGGAGGAATGGGAAATCCATCCAAAATCCCCATCTCGAAGACTCTTTCACTTCTCCGACGCTATATAATTCGAAAAACAGTACAAACTCACCTCATCACAACAAAGCGTTTAAACCCACCTGAAAAAAGCAGATACGAAAAATAAATATTTTTTATATTACTAGCTAAGTTAGAGCTCAGTACTAGAAACTAGCAAAGTTGAGCTGAATGTCTTATACCAATAACAAAAACGAATAACACAAAAAAAAGTATAAAATTAATAATTTCTTTTCCCTTCAATTTTCCATTGTTTTCTCAGTAACCAAACAACAAGCAATGAAACACAAAAAGCTAAAAATCGAGAGAAACACCTTCAGATCCAGCACGTTAAGCACTAAAATAGACGAATATCAAGCAATGCAAAAATTTAGTTAAAATATTCAAAAAAATAAATGTTAGAAGATAGTGAAATGTTCAACACGGAAAATTTTGCGATTCAAAGGATTAAAAACAGATCATAGCATTTTCAGAATTAAATAAAATCCTGTAACGCCAAAATGACATCGTCTCTAATCAAAACGAACAAGAACAAGAAGTGAATTGGAACTGTGAATCGGTGAAGAACAAAAAAATAGATAAAGTGAGCTTCATTCGTCCTTTCAGATACCTATTGTAAAACGCTGCTGAAAAGCGTGTGGCGCTTTTGAGACGCCGAGCTCGCGTGAAACTCAGATCTCTTCAATGGCAGAAGAAGAAAAAGAGGAAATGTCAAAATCTTGGAATAGAAGAAAAAAGAGGAAGAAGAAACACGAAGCAGAGCGATATTACGAGCTGCCCAATATTGATTTTTATTTTTATTTTAAAACGGAATCACACGGTCTTAAAAGGTTAGAAAATGAGAAGGATACAACTGTTAATCTTAAGTGCCAAATGGGATTATGTATTGTTTATTAGATTTAATTAATTTTTCAACGCTTGTCCAGTTGAATTATTTATTTATTATTTTATGAAAAGAACGGGCTTAGAAATTAAAAATCTTATTTTTTAAGTCCTCATTATGAATATGACATCTAGCCCAAGTTATTAAGTAATGATAATATGTGCAATTAGTGTTTAAGATTAAATCATTCTCCAATATAATTTTGTGAATATTAATTTTAAAAGAATCCAGTTTAGACATTTCAAAGGAAAAAAAAGTACAATCTTTAAAATGTTGACTTGTACTTTCAATTAAAAAAAGTTTAATTGCTTTGTCTCAAAAGAAAACGAACATTCTAAATAGTAAAAATTGAAACTATATTTGATAAAAAGTAAGCCAAAAAATTAAAATATAACTTCTTAGAATATATATAAATATTCTGTATAAAATAAATTTTATGTATTTTACTAAACATAAAAGGATAATTTTTTTTCTTAAAATATGTAATTTGTATTTAGATCCAAACACATTTTTCATTAATAGAAAATTACACCTTTAATCTCTAAAGTAATAAAGCAAGTTAAAAAATATAGTATTAAAACATAAAAAAATTAAACGATTCAAACAATTTTAAATAATTTTTAATTATTTTATTATATCCAATAATTGATTAACTGTTTTTAATTAAAATATTATTTACCATTCTATTTTAATAAAAAAATATTTTAACTAATAACAATTAATCAAATCAATATTTTTGATTTAAAATAAAAATATAAAAATTTAATTAAATATAATAAAAAAATAAAATTTTATTTAAAATTTTTTAAATAATTTAGAGACTTTTCTAAACATTATACTAATAGTTAAACATTTCCTAATCTATTTAAACAAACAACTATAAATAAATTCTGCTTTAAACCAACAAAAGAAACATATAAACCATTTTGTAAAATTTGAACTTCACCGTAACACAATCGAAAATGGTAATTTAATTTTTTTTTTTGGGAATAAAAAATGGTAATTTATTATTTTGAGACATATATAATATAAAATTATAGAGCAAGATGTCACCTCATAAATATTAATATCCGGTTGATTTTTCCAATAACTTTTACTTATCATTTTTACTTCCCAAACTCTATTTCTTTTAAATTTAATCAAATGTACATCCGTATCCAAGTATCTAATAGTTATTTCTTTTCAAATAAATTTTGATTTTATACAATTTGAAAAAAAAATGATGCAAACTTAATTTTTAATAATAAAATATGGTTTTCTATTATTAAAGAAGGAAGAAAATGAAGAACAAAATTACAAAATAGCTAACAAAATATACATTAAGAGCTTGTTTGGCTTGATTTTTTTCTAGCTTAAAAGCTATTATAAAGCTCCTACGAAAAATAATAACTTTTAAAATTACGTTAAAATTATTTAGTAAATTTACTTTTTATAAGCTCTATAGATAAGTTATTTGGCAAAACAATTTAGAAAAACTTTAATTTTGATTAAAATTACTAAAAAGGGTATTCAATAAACTAGGACAAAAAAATTGAATCAAATAAAAAAAGATGAGTGTGATAAAAATATAATTTCTCTATAATATTATGAACTGCTGAAAGATAAAAAAAATATAAAAAAATATTTGTTGTTATTTTTTAAAGATTGGCTTGAAATTTATGACCTTTTGAGCTGAGTAAAATTGATGTTGCATACAAGAAAGAGAATCCAAGGTGGTATTAATAATGGATCCAATTGGGTCAAGAAAACTACGTTTAGCCATTAATTTGGCAACCCATTTTCCTATTGAAATCATCAATGCTAATTCCATGCAAATCTATCAAGGTTTTGATGTCCTTACCAACAAAGTTCCCTTCCATGAACAAAAAGGTTTTGGCTTTTTTTTTTTCATTTTTTAATGGGTTATTTATTTTGTCAAGGAGTACCACATCATCTGTTGGGTATTGTCAGCTCAAATGTGAAATTCACTATTAAGAAGTTTAGGGATATGCAATTCTTGTTGCTAAAAGAATTAAAGTCTATTTCAATTTTTTCGTAGTGCAACCTATTGTTATATCTAAAAGAAAAAAATTCTTTAAAACTGAGTTACCACAAACGAGTATAAATATTGACTTTTCAATTTTCATTTAATTTATCTCAACAACCATTGATATATTTGACTAATTATTTAAATTATAATCAACAAATATTATATATACTATAAAGAAGTTAAAAATAAATAAACATCACACACTTGTCATATCAAACAATAAATTGAAAAAATCAAACAATAAAGAGAGTTTTCAAAGAAAAAAAAAGAACAATAGAAAATAAAATAAAAAAAATAATACCTAATTGCAGTTTTAAATTTTAAATTTTCTTTTCCCTTAATTTTTGTAAGAACAAAAAAAACCCTAAAAAGATGATTTGCAGAAAGAGTGAGAGAAGAGAGAGATCTATAAGGAGAGAAGGAAGGGGTATTTTTTGGTAGAGGATCTTTTTGGAAAAAAAATAACACTTTTAAGAAGTTAGCTTGTTTTTTTTTTTATAAAAAGAGTATTTTTTAAGTTTTTTTAAAAAAAATTATATTTTTTTAAAAATTTCTCATAAAGTACTATTTGNACTTCTATTTATTTTATATTAAACATTCATTATTATATTTACAAAATCTAAATTCTTTATTTATCTATATTCTTATTAATTATTTATAAATAAAATTTTTTGATAAAAATATTTATGGGATTACCCCAAACCGTTATGATCCCATAATGATTTTTACTCTGAAAAATTTAAGAAGAATTACCCCTTGCAACTTTTAAAAAATTTATTTTTAAATAATTACAAACCTTTATTATTTTTTATTTTATAACTTTATTCTACTAATTTTAGTTGTAAGAATTTCATCTTAACTAAATTATGACCTAAAATAAAAACTTTATTTTTATTATATTTTATTTTTCATTAATACCAAAAGCATAATAAAAAATAAATAAACATAAACATAAATACATAAAATGACTAATATGAAGACTCAAGCTCATACTTGATAGATAGACCAACAATTAAATGAGTGTGGACCTAGAATGCAATTTGCAATCAAATAATTCAAGAATCCTAACAAAATGGGTTTGGACAACCAACCAATCCAATAATCCAAGAAGCATGCCGGGTAAGTGGCCTAGGACAACTAACCCAAAGCCTAAATGCTCCATTTCACTGGTTATCAAAACTACGTCGTTTCAACTTGGGTATAAAATCTTATCTTAGAAAAACCTAAGCCACTTTCTTTTCAATTTTTTCTCTCTAGTGTTGATGCTCTCCCTCCCTCTCTATAAAAATCTCCTTCCGTTTCACCAACTGCCACACCATCCGCCACCGCCCACCATTCCATGATGTCAGGATCTCACCAAAATTCATCCCAAAACCCCTTTAAGCTGATATTTCTTTTAATTAGACTCGGTTTTTTTTTAAACTATACCGAAATTTCTAAATCTAAATCCAAAAGTTTCAAAACCCAAAAATCCAAGAACATTCTTTTTGTTAGTTTCTCAATTTTCCTTTTTTATCTATTATTGCGTTTTTTGGGTTTTTATAAATATTTTCTTAAAATTTTGATTTAATTGTAAGTCTTTGATTTTATTTATCTCCTTTTTTTGGGTATAAAAACCTTCAGATTTATGAAAGATTTTAGGATTCTATGGATCTTTTTCCTTTTCTTATTGATCATTTTCCTTTCAGTATTCCTTTCCTTTTTTGTTTTTTTTTTCAAAATTTCTTATTTTGATTTGCTTTCCTTTTTTATATTTTTTTATTATCTTTATTTGTATTTCTTTACCCTATTTTTATTGTTTAATTCATGGACTTGTCAACCCAACAGTATTACCTCATCGGATTTTAACCCATTTAGGTTATGAACCCATTTGGATTATAAACCCATTAATCTAAGAATCAAATCAAAATAAAATTAAAAATTAGATCAAAAAATAAAATACAAATAAATAAATAACTAAATAGATTAATATGGTGTCTACAATTTTTTAAATAATTAAAAAAATAATAATGAATAAGAAATATAATTAAAATAAATCATTTTTTTTTCACTTTTCGCCTTTTATCTAATTCTTATATCTATAGTTTTCGTATCTTTTATTTTTTCTTATTTAATTTTTCTCATTTTCTTTATTTATTTTTCTCTTTTCCCTCTCTCCTATCTCTTGACCCTCCTCTGTCCTCATTTGGTATATATACCAAAAAATATTAAATAAAAAAAAAAGAGAAATGGTACCTTAGTGGTGAAATATAAAATAAAAAATTCATGTATTAGACATTAGTTGAGCCAAGTATTTAGCCAATCATGTCTTACATTTTAATTTCAAAAAATAGTTATAAATTTGATAAAAAAAATAAGCTACTCAAATAATGCACCATTAGATGTAATTATTATCAATTACAATATTGAGTTCAAAATATAACTTGAACTTTAACTTAAATTTAAAACTTCAATAAATTTTAAATTTTATTTATATATAATATTAAAACATTTAAGATATTTGTTAGTATTCATGAGTCACTTGAATTAAATATTAAAATTTTTAAAATTTTTTTGACTTAATAATCAAGTGCCTCAATAATAAGTCAGAGGAGCTCAATCTACTCAAAATCAATTGACTCACAAGGGCATTTAACTCATTTACATCACACTATTCAAGTTACGTCATGGCTTTTGATTGCAAATACTTTTTTGCAATAAATTTTGAATTTTGAAATTTTGGGATGGATTAGCAAACATTCATAACATTTAAAATTCAATTTCATACTTAATAACTTGGTTTTTAATGTTTTAACCTTTTTCTAATAGACTTGTAAAAAGAAATTTTAAACCTTTTGCATTCAAATTTTTTTGATAAAAGAGAGAGAGAGAGAGTTGTGTGAGTTATTTATTTTGTGTGATTTAAAGTTCCAATATAACAAAACTTTCATAAATAAAGAAAAAATTATCTATTATATTTTTCTTAATATAATTCATAAATAAAAAAAATTCAAAAAGCTTAAAATTAGGAGGGATGATACTTAAAAAAGCTTCTCAACTATTCATAAAAATTAAAAAAATCCCTTATTCTTTTATTACTTTTTATTATACTCATTTAATTTTATTTTGAACCAAATAAATTATTATATTTTCATTTTGAATCAAATTAATAAAAGTTAAACTTAATCAAAATGACACTTATTAATTTATATCACATGATATATTAAAATATCATAATTAATGATAACGTAACATCTTGATATATCATAATTAATAAAAATTTATTAATTTAAAATAAAAATATAAAATGTTTTAATGAACATAATAAAAAAATAAAAAATTATTTAAATTTTTATTAAATAAAACTAATTAATGTATTCAATGAATCTTATCAAGGGAAAATTTGAAAGTTAATCACATTAGCCTTATCATTTTTCATTTTTGACTATTTATTATTCATTTTTAACTTTTATTAATGAGAAATATTTTAAGCAAATAAAAAATAGAACTGTTTAATATTTAATTTTGAGGAAAATATCAAAACAATTTTTACAATAATATCTTAACTTTTTTCAAAATTATAATTGATACTTATTTTTCATGCTAAAAGTTTTCGATTTATCAAACGTCATAGAAATATGAGCTAAACAAAATTACATGAGTATCGAAGAAAAAAGAAAAGAAAAAGAAAGGAAGAATATTATTTGTTTAATTGTAACATTTGATTTTCTTTGAATTGTGGCTCAACTGTCCGAACTGTTTTAGTAATATTTTCGTGGGAAACAAACACTACCTTTTCCTCCGCCATCACCACCCCTTTCCCAACCTCTCTCTCTCTCAGTAATTACCGTGAACGAAAATTCGATGAACCCGCCCAATCAAACCCCTGATCAATTCTCCCAATTCCCTCTTCCCCATTTTACTCTCCTTCCACCTTTACCAAACCCTACCCCTAACCGTAATTTCCATCCAATCCCAACTCCAACACCAATCCCAATCCCTAACTCTAACCCTAATGCCACTCCTCATCTCACTGATCACCTCCTCTCCTTCCCAGTCCCCAAAAAACGACGACGCGGGAGGCCTCAACGTAGTGCCTCAACGTCATCATTTCACGTCCTTTCTTTCCCTAACGGCTCTTTCAACCCCAACCTGCCAAACTCTAACCCTAACCATAATTCGATTCCGTCATCATCGACGGCGACGACACAGGTTACACCACCCAAAATCGCCGACGAGATCATCGTGATCAATAAGGAATCAACGACAGAGGCTCTTACCGCTCTGTCTGCTGGATTCCCTGCTGATTCTCTCACCGAGGAAGAAATTGACTTCGGCGTCGTTTCCTCCGTTGGTGGCATCGAGCAGGTAAATTATATTCTTATTCGAAATCACATTATTGCGAAATGGCGCGAAAATATATCCAATTGGGTGACTAAAGAAATGTTTGTTGATTCTATACCGAAACATTGTAGTCCGCTTTTAGATTCTGCTTATAATTATTTAGTTACACATGGATATATAAATTTTGGGGTTGCCCCAGCAATTAAGGAGAAAATTCCAGCGGAACCTAGTAAAAGTAATGTGGTTATAATTGGTGCCGGGTTGGCGGGGCTGGCTGCCGCTAGACAGTTAATGAGGTTTGGATTTAAGGTGACAGTTTTGGAAGGGAGGAAGAGAGCAGGTGGGAGGGTTTATACAAAGAAGATGGAAGGAGGGAATAGGGTGAGTGCAGCTGCAGATTTAGGTGGGAGTGTGTTGACAGGTACGTTGGGGAATCCGTTAGGGATTGTGGCAAAACAATTGGGTGCTTCACTTTTTAAGGTGAGGGATAAATGCCCACTTTATCGGATGGATGGGAGGCCGGTGGATCCGGATATGGATATGAAGGTGGAGACTGCTTTTAATCGGCTTTTGGATAAGGCTAGTAGGCTTAGGCAGTTAATGGGGGATGTCGCAATGGATGTTTCACTTGGGGCAGCGTTGGAGACGTTTAGACAGGTTTATAGGGATGCGGTGACTGAAGAGGAGATGAATTTGTTTAATTGGCATCTTGCAAATTTGGAATATGCAAATGCTGGATTGGTGTCAAAGCTTTCGCTTGCATTTTGGGACCAAGATGATCCATATGACATGGGAGGGGATCATTGTTTCTTGCCTGGAGGGAATGGAAGGTTGGTTCAGGCTCTGGCAGAAAATGTGCCAATTTTGTATGAGAAAACTGTGCATACTATTAGGTATGGTAGTGATGGAGTGCAGGTTATGGCCGGGAGTCAGGTGTATGAAGGCGATATGGCATTATGTACAGTGCCTCTTGGAGTTTTGAAGAGTGGGTCAATCAAGTTTATTCCTGAGTTGCCTCAGAGGAAGCTTGATGGCATAAAGAGGTTGGGATTTGGGTTGTTGAATAAGGTTGGAATGCTTTTTCCTTACGTATTTTGGGGTACAGATCTTGATACCTTCGGGCATCTTACTGAAGATCCAAACCATCGAGGGGAGTTTTTTCTATTTTACAGCTATGCAACAGTTGCTGGCGGTCCACTCTTGCTTGCTTTAGTGGCAGGAGAAGCTGCCCACAGGTTTGAGACTATGCCTCCTACAGATGCAGTAACCCAGGTTCTCCAAATTCTCAAGGGTAATAAATTTAATTTCATGTGTTGACATGCTTTATTTATTGCTGCTTCTTTCTTTCTCTAAGTTGAAATCTATCTTGTAGTCTGAAATACCAAAATACATTCATTAGATACAAAATATATATTTAACGTATGATGCATTTTAATTTTTTCTATGTATTGTTTCTAAGCGTGGCTCAATTTAATTGCAACTTCCTTGAATAGTAGATAACTCTTTGGTTTTATGTGCATATTTTTTGAAGAAAGGGTTTACATATGATGCATTTTTTTATCTATTTTATGTATTAGTTGCATGTGTGGCTCAATTTATTGGCAACTTCCTTGAATAGTAAATAACTCTAGGCAGTTTCTCATTGATTTTATGTGCATATTCTATAAAGGAAGAGCAGAGTGTCCTTTGTATTTGAATCAAGTGAAGTTAATTAATACTACATTTTTTGTGCATTTTAACTTTGTTGGTTTTGGTTGTTGTTTATGATGTTAACTGGCAGTAATTAATTTCTTAAGTCCAAAGATTTAGGTTTTTGTTGGTTATGTGAAATTATTCTGAGGCTTTGTGTATGGTTGCATTTAGGTATATATGAACCACAAGGAATCACTGTCCCGGAGCCCCTCCAAACTGTCTGTACCAGATGGGGTGGTGATCCCTTCAGCCTAGGTTCATACTCTAATGTTGCAGTGGGAGCATCTGGGGATGACTATGATATATTAGCAGAAAGTGTGGGAGATGGAAGGCTTTTCTTTGCAGGGGAGGCCACTACAAGGCGGTATCCTGCCACCATGCATGGAGCTTTTCTTACTGGGCTAAGGGAAGCTGCAAATATGGCTCAATATGCCAAGACTCGGACTGGGAAGAAAAAGATTTACAGGAGTCCATCTAATAATGCCCATTCCTGTGCTTCTCTACTCATGGATTTGTTCAGAGAACCTGATTTAGAATTTGGGAGTTTTTCTGTTATTTTTGGTCGGAGGAATGCTGATCCAAAGTCACCTGCTATTTTGAGGGTGACATTTAGTGAGCCCCGAAAGAAGAATCAGGAAGGTTCAAAGACAGATCAGCAACATTCTAACAAGGTGCTTTTTCAGCAGCTCCAATCACATTTTAATCAGCAACAACAGCTGCATGTTTACACATTGTTATCAAGGCAACAGGCACTTGAGCTGAGAGAAGTGAGAGGCGGTGATGAGATGAGGTTGAACTACCTGTGTGAGAAGCTGGGAGTTAAGCTGGTGGGAAGGAAGGGTTTGGGACCTACTGCTGATTCCGTCATTGCTTCTATAAAAGCACAGAGGGGCGTTCGAAAACCCTCTTCAACTCCTTTGGCTCTAAAATCAGGTGAGAGTTGTTAGATTTTTATTGATTCCTTTATCCATAAATATGAAAATTACTTTTGTCTTAACACATGAAATAACATTTCTGTGGTTTGGTAAAGGGATGTCAAAGCTGAAAACAGGCACCCTGAAGCAAAAATTCATCAGGTAAGAGCCAAATGTTTCAATTTTATTCTTGTATAGGTTGACAATCTCCTTATAATTAATGAAGGAATATTACCTGATCTTCTTTTCTTCTTTCTTCCTTATTTTCGCAGAAGGGCCAAAATAGTGCGCAACACTAAAGGGTTGATTCCTCCTCCAATTCTGAATGCGGTAAATGGCAGCGTGTCAGAGGAAATAAAAGTGATAAAGCAGGCTCCTCCTGACATCTCTACTTCAGGTATCTGAAGGTTTCTAGTTTACTTGCGTAGCTTCATTTTTTTGGGTTAATTTTCATGTCATGCAGTTGATTGTTCGAGTTGTATTCTCGTTCTTTTATTTCCTACTTCTAAAGTAACATCAATTGTTTTTGTGTCAGTTGGTTGCTATTGTGGTGTCAAATGTCTTAATTGTTTTTTTCTTCTGTCTTTCTGTACTTCACAGGAGTGTTTTCCTCTGTATAAAATATGGGGATACTACTGTTTTTGCCACTTGTTTCTTCTTGATTTGAAGTGACTTGTGATGGAAAAGCCAAGATAATAAATGCGATTTATGCTTTATTGAACTGTCCAAATTTACTTATTTGGTCGGTCTGTTGCTGTAGTTGTCTTTTTTGATAAGTTAATATTTTAAAAATCTGAATATTGAAACTTCCATTTTAATAGGGCAAAATCTAGGTGAGACGTTGAAGCAATGAGCTGGGTATGTGATGGTGAATTCATTATGGATCCTGAAGATCTTGAGAGGTTATAGTGCAGTGACATTGTCTAAGCCAGAATGTTCTGCAGATTCCCTTCTTAAATGGATGGATCTTGTCTCTGAGTTCTTCAGAATGTTGCTTACAAGTTGCAACCAAAAGTTCTACCCCCACCAGTAGGGAACTGTATTATTTTGGTTAAACTTTTGGCTCAATCACTAGCACCGTGGAGACGTCCTTGCCTTTGGCCTATATCCGGAAAGGTTAAAATGCTATAGCTAGCTATATATTGAGCAAGAACCAGATGGTGGCAACGGTCTGGGGATGCTTTACTTGATCATTCCCTGTTGAAGACATCCCTGCCACTTGCTGCAGCACCAAACTTGGCCTTTGAAATCACTTCTCTGACATCAGCAATTCTGAAGCTTGTGATCAAAGTTTGGCTATCAAAAGCCGTCCAATAGTCATGACGCCAGTTGTGACCAGATGTGATGGAGAAAATGTTCTGCCATAACTGAGGCTTTCTCAGTAAGATTCCGCATAAGAAGCAGAACAGGCACTTATTCTTTTATATTCTCACGTCATCAGAGAAACTGAGCAGTGTCTTTAGCAACTAGAAGATGGGACTGTTCTCGATGCTGTCAGTGACATTAAACCATATCCGAGGATGCTGCTTTCTATGACCTCAAGACTGCAGAATGATTAGCTGCATTTTAAAATCTTTGGTTAAAGATGACTTGCAAGGGTTAATTGATATCTATCTCAACATCTTGTGCCAACTATTTATCCCGCCTGATGGGGTAATAGTATTGGTTAAGCTTACACCCCAACCTTGAAGGCACTATCTTAAATAGCTAACTGCACATCAGGCTGTATAGAAAGTTGAGGCAAATACTACGTCTATAAGATTTGAAAATATGTTTTGAGAAGCTCCTATCGATGTTTGCTTGGAGTAATGAACATTGATGAATGACATCTGGAGATTTTCATTCAATTCCAACATCACTATAATTTTTTTTCGCTGACTGGTGTTCTCTATCCTTCCATTTATTTTTGTTGTTTTATTGTGTTTCCTCCTTAAGATGAAGGTACACTAATGTTACTTATTTGGAGGAAAACACCCTTGAATAGCACTTCGGCCCTGGGATTTGACCATTTTGCTGGACATTTCAAGGCATGATGCAGGCAAGTCTAGTAAGTAGGACAATCATTGGCGCCACTGGGTGTGGGTGTCTTCCTTGGTTTGATGGACTGGTTATTTGGCACGAAGCCATAAGCCCCTGTCACTGCAGAATGACCCAAATGGTCTCCAAGTACGATAGAGAGGGGAACTGCTATGTCCTGCGGTCGGAGGCCATTAAGAGCAAGCAAAACTAGAGATGCTTGCCTAATTAAACCGCTCTTTCAAGGGTTTGAAGACGGAACTGTCAAAAACGTTCAGAGAACTGGAAAGAACAATAAGACTGAATACTGCAATTTTAATTTTATTTATACCACCAAATCATTGATATTAAAGAATAAATTGCTCCATCAATTAATTTGTATATAACCATGTATATAACCATTCTCTGGACATACTTTTACAACAAGCAACAGTATTTACACAACTCAAGCTTCTTCTTCTTCAATCTAAATGCTGTCAAGTTAAAACCCACCTGTGTCAGTGTCTCCCTTGCTTTTATCCATTTTGCCTTCAGTCCCTTCCAACCATTGTTCTAATTTAGCTTCTTTATCAGCCTTGAAATCATCATAGTTTTCGGACATGAACGATAAATTGTGATGCGACGGCTTGACATCATCTTCAGTTGCTTCCTCTTCTTCTTCATGGACTTCATCTGCCATTTGACAGGATAAGGGTAGCTCATCAGCTTCTGTATCAGGAATTGATGAACTAGTACTGGCAGATGCAACTGATAGTGGTGGAGTAGGATGTGACAGTGGCTTCTGGGGCTGCTTCTGTATCTGTTCCTTGGACTCAAGTTGTGGCCACTTAAAATTGCTTGCCTTTTGCCTTGCTGACTTGATTACAGTTGAAAAATAATTAGTTCCATCCTGCTGGACATTTTCAGAGCCACGACCCCAAGACATTGGTCCCCAAGAGCTAGTTCTTCTCATCTGAAAGCTTGAAGCAGGACTGTGGATCAATCCTCTCTTCTGTTGTTTTGCTGACATTATCGTTAGAGAATTCCTAATGTCCTTAATCATCTCATCAGCAATAGGAAAGCCACATTCCTTCATCGACCTCACCATGGTGATAGAATCTTCCAAGTCCTCTGTGTGCAAAGTTGCTTCACGAGACTTTTCTACAACATGATTATTGAGATTAACTACATTTGGAACTGCATTTTGGGTGTGCTGTTGAACATAGAAAAGACCCACGGAGGGTTCATTCGCCACGTACTTGATCATCTCTGCCAGGGATTCAGTTATCTCCACAAAGCCATCCACAGTGGAGAATCCATTCATCTTGTTGAAGGTGAATGACAATTCATCACTGGTTTGTCAAAAATCACAAATGGCAATGCATATCAAAGGGGAGCCTTTTTTTTTTTTTTAAAAAAAAGAAACAGAAAAGAAAATCCAGAATACTGGGAAAATCATTTTTCATTTGAAGGACAAACTATCAATGCATATATCTATCCCAGTAGTTATATATTTCATCTGGAAAAAAAAAGTAACAGAAAATAACTGATCTGAGTCTTGAATTTAACAAACTTGTCATTGTTTGCAATTATAAACGGAAATGCCAAATTTTACTCATACCATCCCAAATTTGCATTTTCCTAACTCCCTCTATCTTGATGTAAACAGAAACAATTAAAATAACATCGATCCCAAGTTTGAACAAGACTCATCACACACCTCATTCATAGCTGCTAGTGGTTCTAAGTTTTGAACTATGAACTGTTCTACAGGCAAAATTCAAACTATACCCCATTAAAAGCTTTAGAACCCAAATATGCAAATTTCTTTTTTTAATTTGGGAAAGGGATTTGAACACATCTGTTTGAGTTGGAGTTTGGAATACAAACACTTACGACCTAATTGTTGGATGCCTGAATATGCAAACTCAATTTTGACAAGAAAGCGCCAAATCCTTTTCTAAAGGGTCTAAGTTCCTGTCGGCTCTCTCTACGGTCAAGTAAACCTTCAAGTTATACCAAATCATTCCCACACAATGTTTCCTGGATAGTCCAAAAACTGGAAAAGAAAAATAAAAATTAGAAAGATTGAATTGTAGGGTTTAATATCATAGTTTACCATTTGTTTATTTAAGCAACAATTTTTCCTCTTCACAAATTGAGCTTAGCCTAAACAGTTTCACCCCTAAAAAAAATTAAAAAAAAATCAAGCATAAATTCTTCAAAATCATATGCCTCTTCAATTAAGCAAGAAACAAAAACAACCCATTAAACCAAAACAAAAAAGATCAGGCATTTAAATCAGTACCCACATTAAAACATTACATCATAACAAAAACCCAGATATCAAAATTTGTTTTTGACTTCGATTTATGCAATTAAAGGGAGCTATGTAATCAAATAATTTGAAAAACAGAGGGAAGTCACTTACCAAAAAACCGCTAGAAGAACAGTTACATATGCCCAAAAAGAAAAACAATCTTCAGGTTCTCTATCAAAAGAAGAAAGATTCAAGCTTCAAACTTGGAGAGTAAAGACGCCCCTTGGTTTTCTTTTTCCTACGATTTCCCTTTTTTACTTTTTATGTTCTCTCTTTCTCTTAAGTCTCATCTATGAAGCTCTGCCATTTTTTTTTCTATTTTTTATGCGTATGTCATTTTGTTGGTAAAGAATCTCGGTAAAATATAGCAATTATATACTAAAGAATTTATGGGTAAGGATTTTTAAGTAATTTTGTATGTTTTATTCTTAATATTAAATAATTGGGTGTCTTGGATGTCCAGCAGCTACGTTTGTACACCCTTCGATTTCTTCTCTTGTTCCGAATAAAGACAAAAGGCAAATGAGTTTTGTGGCTTTATGCCTTTATATTAAATTATGCAAATCTACCCTTCTTCCGGCCAATTTCGTTCAACTTTTTCTCCATCTGGAAGAGAAAAAATTTTACAAAATGTAAAATATTTTACAAATTATCAGAAAATATTACTTTTCATTTTGTGAGATTGATTCCACAAAGTAATAAAATAGTAAATATTATTATTTTCTTCAACTAAGTGTTATTAATTATTTTTATTCAATATTTTTTTAGGGATCATAATAATATATTTATTTTTGATAAGGTACTATAATCTTTAATATAATGCAAAGCGATTAAGGTCAATTAGAAAAAATTTATATAAAATAAGAAGTAAGTATTTCACTCGTGAAAACCTTTTCTTTTTTTAATTTTTAATTTATGATTTATTGTTTTAACAAATTAAATAAAAAAGGTTAAATATTATTTGCATATAATATTTTTAAGGTCAAAAAAATATTTTGGATGTATTGTATAATTGATGAATGTTAATACTGTTATCGTGTTATGTTAGAAAATTATTGAAGATAGGTTATGATGAAAAAAAAATTTTACAAGATAATTCAAATAATAGAAAATATTTTTAACAATTTATCCCATACAACATAAAATATTATATTTTTCATTAAAATATTTTATATAGCAAAAATTTTCCTTCAACAAATCATTTTATGATTACCAAACAATTTCTTTGTAGTTTTTCTCCCATAAATACACGTAAAAAAATTTGTCACTAATTATACTAAGGATAGTTCCTATTTCATAGTTAATTTCTAATAATTAGGTCATTGAATATAGATTTCGACCATTGCTTTAATTTGCCAAGATGACAAGATAATGTGATTTGTTAGACTATTTCTTTTTTAATTTAAATATAAAAATATATTGGTTGAAGTTATTTAAAAAATTATTCTTTATTTCATAGATTTCATATATATTTTTAATTTGAATTTGAGATTAGTGAAAATTTCACAATCGATAGATATTTCCTCAAGAATTACATGTGTCAACCATGTTAAAAGCTATTAAAAAGGCTCACAAAGCAATGTAAATTCCACAATTTTTTTGTTATTCTTTTAAAGTAAATCATCAATCAACACTAAGGTTACGTTTGTCGTTTGGTACCTTATAATGCAATTACATTATAGGAAATATAATTGCATGAAATGTAATTGTTAGTAAAATAATATTATAGCGTTTGATATATTAAAAAAAATGTGATTAAAATGTTGAAAAAGATAACATTATAGCGTTTGGTTTACAAATACTTTATTAGAAATGTAAAGGTAATTTTTAAAATTATCCATATATATCAAAAAGCAAATTTAATATACTTGTATGTTTTTTTATTTGAAATTTGTATATCATATCATCTCTTAAATAAATTTTTCAACAAATAACCAAGTATTGAGCAAATCCATGTTAATATTAATTAGAAAATAACTTTTTATTTGTTAGCAATTTTGAAAATTTTAAAATATATATTTATTATTATTATTTTTTGAAAAAATAAAAACTAAAAAACCAAAAAGAGATTTTTTGAAAAAAAATGAAAGTGCAAGAGAAATATTTTTTATTTTTAAAAGTTTATAAAAAATTACAGAGAGGAAATAATTTTTATAGCTTTAAAAATTGTGGAATAACTTTTATTTTTCCAAAAATTCTACATATATTGTTAATTTGATGGATTTCTAATCTTTTATATTTTCTTAAAAAGAAAAATTATTTCTATTTTTTATTGTTCTAGAATTTTTTTTAAACAATTAAAAATTATTTTGGGGGGTTTTTTAAAATTTTTTAGAATTTCTAAAAATGAAATAATTATTTTTATGTTTTTGAAATTTTATAGATTTTTTTCAAATATATAAATTATTTCTAATTTTTTTAAATTTTTAAAGTGATAAAAATTAAGTTTTGGAATTATATTGATTGATTTGTCTATTTTCTTATATGAATTGTAATTGTTATACTTGATTATATTTATTATTAATATATTTAAATTTATCAAAAAATTATTGTTTTAATTTACCATACAAGACTTCCCTTATTTGTTTGATAATATTTAAAATATCAAATCAAGAAGAGTAAGTTATGTTAAAAGAGATTTTTGTATTTTTTTTCAAATGAAAAAAAGATAAAAATGTCAAATCAAATTTCATAACATGGCAAAGGAAGTTGCAATATAAGATTTTATATTGATTTTTTTCAGTAAAATCACATTATAGCCGTTGATTGTAATGTGATTGTATTACAATTTTATATTGTGTTTACTTATTTTAAAATAAACATTACAATATATTTTAATTGAGTGCATTGTATGTTCGAAGAGTTGAAGAGAAAGATGAAAAACAATCTCTATGGAAAGGAAAATTGATTTTATTCTGGAAAATCATTACAATACTAGCAAACTACAGAGGTCTATTTATATAAGAGAAGAATGACTCTAACTAATTGTAACTGTAAAAATAAAATTACATAAGTTACTGAAGCACGCATGCTCAAAATATACTAAGCATGTGAGTTTCACGTGCCTAGTCTTGCATACACTTGTTGACTAATCACTCAATCATTTCTTCAGATTAATACTCCCCCTCAAGATGAATATTCATGGTGGAGCATGAATGTCTTGAATATTCATCTTGCTCAACAACCAATGATACTGCCTAAGTTGTAGTGCCTTAGTCAATATGTTAGCAACCTGCAATTCTGTAGATATATGAATTGGCTCAATCAGTCTTTCAATCACTTTTTCTCTAATAAAATGGCAATCCATCTCTATGTGCTTTGTTCTCTCATGAAAAACAAGATTAAAACAAATATGAATTGCAAAAAGGTTGTCACAATGAAGTTTTGTTGATTATTGTTTAATGCCAAAATCTGATAATAAGTAATTCAACCACATGATCTCACAGCAAACAGAGGCCATTGACTTGTACTCAGCCTCTGTGGAGCTTCGAGCTATCACAGTTTGCTTTTTGGTCTTCCAGCTAACTAAAGAATCTCCCAAAAACACACAATATCCTATGATTGATCTTCGAGTATCAATGCATCCTACCCAATCACTATCTGAATAGGTAGATATAACCAAGTTTGAATATGATTTCATGAGTATTCCCTGACCAGGAGCTGACTTAAGATACTTTAATACCCTGTATGCTGCTGATAAGTGATCATGCTTTGGTTTTTCCATGAATTGTGATAGCACTTGAATAGCATAAGAGATATCAAGCCTAGTGAATGTTAAATATAAGAGTTTACCTACTAATTGCCTGTAACTTGTTGAATCAACAACTTCTTTGCTGTCAGAATACTTGCTTAACTTGTGACTGTAGTCAATAGGGGTAGTTATAGGCTTTGCCCCAAGCATACCATATTCCTCCAATAAGTCCAATGTATACTTCCTCTGACAAATCGAAATTCCTTCTGAACTCCTTGCTATCTTTAGTCCAAGAAAGTACTTCACTGCTCCTAAATCTCTCAATTTAAATTGAGAACTCAGATATCTCTTGACTCGATCGGCTGCTTGAGTTGTATTGCTAGCTATGACAATGTCATCCACATAAACTAGCAGCGCAATAAATTCTTTGCTAGTTGTAACCATAGTGAAGAGAGAATAGTCTGCAAAAGACTGTGTAAATTTTGAGTTCCATTGTCTCAAAGCTTGTTTGAGACCATAGATGGACTTTTGCAGCTTACATACCAACTTGGAATCAGGTGGATACTCCTCCTGCACTGAATAACCTTAAAGCAGGTCCATGTAAACAATTTCTTCCAAGTCTCCATTTAAGAAAGCATTACTCATGTCTAGTTGTGACAAAAATAATCCTTTTGCTGCTGCAATTGCTATAAATGCCCTCACTGTACTTTGTTTAGCAATCGGGCTAAAAGTCTCTTGATAATCAAAGCCCTCCACTTGATTATACCCTTTGGCTACTAATCTAGCTTTATACCTTTCCACAGTTCCATCTGCATGCATTTTGACCTTAAACACCCATTTGCAGCCTATTGAGTGTGAATCAAGAGGCAGTGGCATAACACTCCATGTAGCATTATCCTCTAAAGCTTTTAGTTCACATTGCATAGCTTCTTTCCAGTGAGAGTAATTAACAGCCTGATTATATGTGTTAGGTTCATGAATTTGTGATAGACTGGTAGTAAATGTCTTATGGGCAGAGGATAATTAATGGCAGGACAAGAAATTGGCAATAGGATGTGAGGTAACTGATTGTGAAGTAGAAGGCAAATTGGTTTGATAGACATCCAGATATTTTGGTACATGTTTAGGTCTGCTACTTTTTCTAAGTGAAGGGACAGTAGGGGCATTTTGGGTAGGAAGATTATTTTGGACAGTAACAGGTTATGTTGTGTTTTAAGTAGTAGAGTTAGGTGAAAAATTAGCATTAATTGACGGTTCAGGTGTAGAAGAGGGTAATTCAGCTGTAGATATGGGATTTGGTGGACAATTAACAATGTCAAGTGCTGAAATATCAAACTGAAACTCATGCATAACAGGTGTTTGTGAAAATGAATACTGGTCTATGGATTGCTGCAGTGACTTAAATGGAAAAATATGTTCATGAAAAACAATGTTCCTGGATAAAATAAACTTCCTGGCACTAATATCAAAGACTTTATACCCTTTAATACCATTGGGATATCCAAGAAATACACACTTAACTGCTCTTTTGTCAAACTTTTTCCTATTTTGTATTAATGTGGACACAAAACACAATGATCCGAATACCCTAAGATGTTGATAAGAAGGAATTTTGGAA
Source organism: Theobroma cacao (assembly GCF_000208745.1). Taxonomy (NCBI): domain Eukaryota; kingdom Viridiplantae; phylum Streptophyta; class Magnoliopsida; order Malvales; family Malvaceae; genus Theobroma; species Theobroma cacao. The sequence goes on from NC_030859.1 coordinate 4,755,089, forward strand.
TACAACAACTCATAGGGTGATTTATCAAGTAATACTTTGGTTAGTACTCTGTTAAGAATGTGAGTAGCTGTCAGAATTGTTTCCCCCCAAAAAGACAAAGGTAATGAAGATTGAAACATCAGGGCTCTAGCTACTACAAGGATATGTTGGTGTTTCCTCTCAACCACTCCATTTTGCTGGGAGGCTTCTACACAAGACATTTGATGAACAATCCCATATTTTTCATAAAAACCAGTGAGATTAAATTCTCCTCCATGATTTGTTCTAAAACACTTAATGGAAGTGGAAAACTGATTTTTAGCATATTTGTAAAATGATGGCATTATGCACAACACATTTGATTTGTTTCTCAGCAAGAATATCCATGTAAAACGTGAATAATCATCCACCAAAGTTAGGAAATATCGTTGCTTTTTGATGGTAGGAACAACATAAGGTCCCCACAACTCAGCATGTACAAGTTTAAAAGGAAATGTTGTATTTTTAGTATGAATAGAAAAAGGTAACTTTTTCATTTTTGCAGAAAGACATACATCACAAATCAAGTCTTGTGAACAACTAATGTCAGGAAATTGCTTATGAAGGACATTTATTTTGTTCAAAGGTATGTGGCCTAACCTAAAATACCACAAATCAAACTCTTTATGCATTGTTTTACAAGCATTTACAACATGTTGTAATGGAAAGTGTACAAGTTTGTCAAAACTGAATTTTGAAAGGTAATGTTCATCTTAATGATCTTGTAAGAAGTATAACCCAGAAGATACTTCAGCAACTCCAATCACCTTCCATGAGTGGAGATCCTGAATAACACAAATCTTATCAGTAAACAAAACTGAAGATTTTGGACAAGAGGTGAGCTTGGTTACTAAAACTAAATTAAAGTGGAATGATGGTACACACAAAACATTGTTAAGAGCCAACAAAGGGTTCAATTTAACTGTTCCTATGTGAGTAACAATGGCTCTAGCCTTATTTGGCAGATTAACAAAACAATCATTGACTGGTACAGCAGAAACAAAATTAGACAAAGAGCATGATATGTGATCAATAGCACCAATGTCTATTATCCAAGAATCTTATTTAAACATGAACCTATTTACATTTTTATAATTGAGTGGAAGGTTATTTGAAGTATTGAAACAAGATAGGCCAGAAATGATACCTGCAAAAGCTGAATTTACCAAAGAAGGCTTTGTTGGCTAAGTATTTGATGAACTTGTAATACAATCTTCACTGTTTATACCACTATCACTGAGAAGAGTCATTAGCTTTTGAACTTGATGCTTGATGAGAGATGTTTGCGACATTGAATCTGAACCAACAACTTCCTCATCTTGGTCTTTTTCATGGCTTGCAGTAGTAACACTGTTTACTGATTTTCTGAAATTCCTTTTATTCTTTGTAAACTTGAAATCATCAGGGAATCCTATGATTCTATAGCACTTGTCGTTTGTATGACCCTTTTTGTTACAGTGACTGCAAACTAAATCTCCTTTTCCTTTTTTTTTTGTTATCAGTAGTGGTCATCATGGCTGAAGATTTAATTACAAGATTGGACTGAATTAACAACCTTCTCTATGATTCTTCCCTTAAAACCATACTATATGCTCTGTCCAGCTTTGGAAATGGCTCCATTGATATGATTTGAGACCTCAGTGCAGAGAATGACTCATTGAGTCCATTTAGAAACCTAAATACCATATCTTTTTGGTATTGGTTTGAGTACTTAGCAAAGCATGCTGGATTACATTTGCCACATTCACAATGTGGCAGTGGCCTAAAGTTTCTAAGTTCTTCCCAAATCCCTTTCAGTTCAACAAAGTAGGAGTCCACATTCCTAGTACCTTGATTCACATTTCTTAATGTGTATTGTAAATTGCAAACACGTGCATCATCAGGACTTGAAAAATTCTGCTTGAGAGTCTTCCAAATATCTAGAGCATTATCCATGTAAAATACTGTTGATGCTATAGGTGGGAAAATGGAGTCCAAGAGCTAAGCAACTATCAAATTATTGCATCTAACCCATGAGCCATACAAAGGATCAGTCACATTTGGTTCAGGAATGGTACCATCAAGAAATCCAGTCTTGTTTCTTATGGACACGACTAGAAGAAAAGATCTACTCCATGCATTGTAATTGTTGGAGGTTAGTTTGGGGTTAATCACTATTGATGCATGATTTTCAGAATGATGTATATAGTAGGTGTAGTACCCTGTATTTTGATACGGTGACTAATAAAGTTTATGGATGCCAATTAAGGTTGATTACTGAGTTAAAAGGGTAATTCAGAAGTGAACTTGTGAAATCTCGACCTTTATAAACACGTAACTAGAAGTAAACGCGATAATACGGACCATGGGTAATTTCATAATTTTTCTTAGTAGGCTCCTACGAGTGGGTTTTTTTTTATGCTATTAAGGTCTAAATAGGCCTAAGGAATGAATAAATGATGTTTATGATGGTAAATAAATAAGTAAATTAAAAATAATGATAATTTTCACGATAGGGGCAAAATGGTCATTTTACATCTCGGATCTAAATTTTTACGTATTCATGAACCTGAGTATTTATAGACTATTATGGATTTTGTCTCATTGTCAAAACAGTAAAAAGATTGCACAAGAAATAGGAAGAAGACAAAATAACCTTATTAAGGGTATTTTGGTAATTACGTGAGAAAATGGATAAATATAAGGCATAAATATCCAAGTTTCTAGCAACTTCTTCAAATTTCCAGCAGATTCTTCAAGCTTCCAGCAACTTTTTCTTCTTCCTCACCCATCCAATGCCAATTTTCATTCCACCTCCATGAAAATCCAATTTTTCATGTGATTTTTCTTTGTTTTCTTTTTATTTCTTTTCTTTTCCTAATCCTTCCTTCTCCTAACTTCTTGGGCACTGAATTTGCAGCTTCTAACCCCAATTTTCAGCACATCTAAACCCTATGAGAGAGAGAGAAAAATCTCTCCTTGTTTCTTATATTTTCTATTTCTACTTCACTTTCAACAACAATAGGATTTTTGGCTTCAAATCTTCATTTTCAAGGTTGAAAGGTATATATTTCCAAGTTTTGGAATTTTTGAATTTATGGTTATATTTTCAGATTTATTCTCTAATTTCTTCAAATTATTTTTCTTGGAAAGATTAGGTTTTTGGTTGATTTTCATGCCTCTAAGCTCATCCAGGTAACGAAATTTAAATTGGAGTAGTTGGCCAAATGGGTTTGTGAATTAGACTAGAAACTTAGGTTAAATGTTAGGTTAGAGGTTAGATTGCCTATTGTAAATTCATTAGAATTATTAGATTTAATTTACAACTTAATTGAGGTTGTTATGGTTTATTGATAAATATAGGTTTTAATGGTATTTCGGGACTACTTGGATTAAGACCTTATTGGTGCTAGTTTTGTCAAGTGAGTGAATTGCATTTCAAAATCATTTTGGGAATGTGACTGTTTTGTACAAAGCATTTAAATGATTTTATACAACTTTATCTTAAAACAAGTGCCTTAGGAACAAGCTTTTACTAAATGGTTTTATGTTGTAATATGTGATTGTTATTGATTCATGCACCATTTCGTTATGATGATATATATATATATATATATATATATATATATATGTTGTGCATGATAGTTGATATTGTGTATGATGATTATAACCGTGTGTGTGCACGATGTGGGGGGATGCACATGCCGGTGATGATGGTGGTGTGGGAGATGGATGATGATAGTGCCCGTGTGCACGATGTGGGGGGATGTACACGATGGCACTGATTGTGCACGATGTGGGGGGATGCACATGATGGCGCCGGCTATGTGCACGATGTGGGGGGATGTACATGAGCCGGGTGTGATTATGCTGATATTGGTGTTATCTATGCATTTATATATATACATCTATGTTTATGAAATCAAAGTTCATGAGTATGGTATATGGTTTTGCATATGTGAATCTTGCATGTTGAACTTTGAAAGTTGCTAAGTATTGTCAAATTGGTGTTCATTGCAACAAGGAATTTGGCTATAGCGAAATGGATTCTCGCTGCCGCTAGAAACTCTCGGTGGTGGTGTAGTGCTGTCACTTTGATAGTAATTTTGACTATCTTTCGATCAGAACTGGGTAAAGTGATAAACACTAAAGTCGTAGCCCTGCCTCTTAGCTTTCTAATGACCCAACAAGCATGTCAATTGGACCCATGTAGTGGAAGATAGGCTTGAAAAACTGAACCGTATGCAAACCGAGAATGCCTTTTACTGCAGCGAGAAATGTGCTGTCACGTTGCTACTTTGCTCAGGTTCTGATATAATTTCCTTCACTCCCTTATCCTCATGATTGAGCATGGGTTTTTGCAATACTAAGAGTCCACTGATCAATGTCCAAAACAAGGGGGTTGAAGAAAGAAATTAAACCAAATCGCATTGTTTTCAAAACAAGTGCATCATCATTTCCAAATTCTTTTTATTGATTGCTTGTTCCATTCTTATGTTCACTCACTGAGTTTTATACTCATGTTTTTAAAATTCATGTTTTCAGATTTAGAGGTAGTTGGAACCTAGTTTGAGTCGCACACATATGCTTGTCTTCTTGGTAGGTACTATGGCATCTCAGTAGCTGCACCTTCACTATGGTCACTCCACTGGAAGTCTAGAGTCCTTTTCGTTGAACATATGTACCTTGATGTAAATTGTTAAGATATATATATATATATATCTTAAGCAATAGACGTTTATGTTGATTAATGTTGCCACTACGAGATGGCACGAATGACATTATTTTGAATCATAAATGTGAACATATGGTTTCGATGGAAAAGTATTGAAATATTTGTTGATAAGAATTATAAAATACGGTTGCAAGAACGAGTGATGAAATCGATGAATGAAGTCACATAAATAGGCTTGCTTGGGCTTAATGGGCTATGCCCATTGGGCCCATGCGTCGATCATGGCCCGAAAATTTGGGTTGTGACAGTAGGGAGATTGAACATCTTCTAATTGTGAATCGCTAATTCTAGGGCTTCAAGATTTGTTCACCATTGTTGCCTCAATTCTAGCCATTAATCAAAATGCTAACAACTCAATTTCAAGAAACTCAAAGAATGAGAATTAACAAATGAAGATCCTTGAAATAAAATGAATCGATCACAAACAAATCCTCAATCCTCCTTCTCAACAAATAAAAAAAATGATACAAAAATCCTAGTAAAATGGATCAATATGAAATATTCTAAATGACTGAAGAAATACCAGTAGAATGAATCAAAACCTGATTGTATCCAACAATCAAGAATCCCTTTCTCAAACCTGCTCTAATACCATGTTCGAAGAGCTGAAGAGAAAGATGAAGAACAATCTCTGTGGAAAGGAAAACTGATTTTATTTTGGAAAAATCGTTACAATACCAGCTAATTACAGAAGTTTATTTATACAAGAGAAGAGTAACTCTAACTAATTGTAACTGTAAAAGTAAAATTACATAAGTTACTGAAGCACGCATGCTCAAAATATATTGAGCATGTGAGTTTCACGTGCCTAGTCTTGCATACACTTGTTGACTAATCACTCAATCATTTCTTCAGATTAATATTGTAAGGAATGTGGGAGCAAAATCCTTATACCAAACATTACCTAAAGTTTTGTTTAGTTGGTACTTTTGTTATTTGTCTTTTATTTATTTATTTTTATTCATTTTTTTACTAAAAAAGTAAAAAATGAAAAACAAGAACATTTACCGAATGGAACCCAAGTTAGTCGAAATGGGATAAATTCAATAAAATTTAAGTATTTTCAGTTGTGGGGAATATTTCCAAGAAATCAAGCAAAAAATATTGTGGAGTGTAATGGATTAACAAAATCAAATTACAAGTATAGCACCCTAAACTTACAACAGAATTTATTACATTCGCAATTGAATTTTGCATTATTCAATACACTTTATACTGTTTTTTTTTCTCTTTTTCCCATTACACTCTAAGAAATATTTCCCTTTCAGTTATTTGTTTTCAAAAATAAAGTAAAAAATTATTATTTACATGTGGAAGAATACAAAAATTTCTTCGTTTCTTGTACTAACAATATAGCAAGTGAAACAAAAATCCAAAAGCCTCATACATAATAGTAACAAAAAGTTAGGGTAGTAAACATGCTTCGGATCTTAAAAACTGTGAACAAAATTATTTAAATTTTTTATTTTATGAGCCCTTAAACATTTAACTCGATGGTAAGTATGTGTATGTGTTGTTTAAAAAGAATTTGATTGAATTCCTTTTCCTCGTAAAAACTTTTGCTTTATGGAATGTAATAATAATGCAACCCTTTTAAAAACTATTTTTTTCCCTTTTCTATTTCTTAAAATTTTGTTCCCACATTGAATTAGTTTTTAAGCCCTTTATTCATTTTGGAAGCGAAGAGTGTTGCTTACTGTGAATTAGGCTTGAGTTTGTTTCGGAATTTGATTAGAAAGTGCTCTTAAGTGAGGTAGTAGTTTTGCTTGAATTGAAATTATTTTGAATTTATTTTAGTTTTATTGTAGCATAAAGGTCTAAACATGGTAAAATACATTACCCAAATCCAACTTGCAAATATATCATCAAAGGCTACTCTAAAATGAACAACGTAGCAATCTTATGTTCAGATATAAGTATTTATTCGTCAGGCCTGATTATCCAACCCATGTAAAGTACAAACCCAAAAAACTACAATCAACATCCCCAAACCCAACAGTTTTAAAATCTTCTTCCACTAACCAAATCAATACCCAAACCAATTAAATCGAACCAATTGTCATATCATATAAACTTGGACAGATGTCAAAAGTACTGCTATAAAGACTTCCTTGTCGCTAGACAGGTGTCATTACCACACCCGTTTAGGTATGACGTTATGATTTGTTCGCAACAATCGCGTAGCCTTCGAGCGTGCTGGGACTTGAGTTCGCAACCAGAGCGAAATTAAAGTTTGATTGTCGTTTTTTGACACAGCTGTGACCCTACGCCAATTGAAAACTTTGGCATGTAACTAAGTCGACGGCGTTGAACATATTTTATCATGTGTCACACTACTTTGCTTTATACCAGCTGATATTAGGGGTTGTACACATTATTTTAATTTTGTGTCCAAAAATCAAGTAACAAAATTTAATTTTATTAAATTAAATAAATAAGTACATTTATCTTTATACCACTTTATTATACAAAGAAACGATTTCTGATTTTGATCACCTTAAAAGCAAAATAATTGTGTGAAATTTTACATAATTATATGAAAGTTTTTTAAATGTGACTTAAAGAATGCCAGAAAAATCTAACTGGGATAGTTGAAAATTTGTGTAATTGTGAAAGAGCTTCGGTTAAAATTGTAAGTTAGATTTGTCCATTGATACTTAATCATATCTATGTAAAATTATTTTTGTGTAATGTTTTTAATTAGTTCTTCAATATTCTTTTTTTCTAATACATGGTTAGAAGGAATGGCTTTGGATTTTGTGATTTCTAATATCTTTGGGCTTAATTGTGATGTCTAAAGGGCATGCTTCTAATGTGTTAGAATTTTTATTTAATGTCTTAAAGTTAGCATCATATTGATCAGCATCAAAGAAGGAAAAGGCGGAACACAAACGATTTTTGGTCTTTAATCTATTCGTGATTCGTGACCAACCATGCACTTGCACGGTTACAGTGTCGCAAACATTTTCAAAATTGGATGATTAATTTACTATATCCACATGACATAAGGAGGTTATGTTAACCTCTGCTGCAGAATCGACCTATGTTTTCTTTTGTCTCATTTTTTTTTCTCTCTCCAGTTTGTACGCAACGGGCTCGCACTACTTCGAGCGTGGTTGAAACGTGGTCGTACGAGGGACGAAAATGAGAGTCGGCTGTTGCGCAACACTAATCTTTTATTTTTCTTCTTGACTTTTGTTGACTTTGAGACTTGAGATGATTATGTGTATTTATTTGAGTCATCCGTGGTTAATGCTCGACTTTGCCGATTTCCGATCTATCTTGCTGGGCAGAAATGGGTCAGAATCTTGAAGGACTGAATTTGATGATGCAGAGTAATTTTCAGCAAAGAGATGGGTCAAGCTTCACGGAAGACGTTCAACCAAGCGGTAAGGCGTGAAATTTTAAACAAGGCTTCAAGCTTGTGTTATCAATTTCGTTTGGTTGGACTCCTTTTGATTCACGAGAAATGATTTTCCCCCATCTTTTTTCAAAAATTTATTTGGTCTGCATTTTGAAACGAAATGGATTTTTCCTAGTTTAAAAGTCATGAAGAGGGGCTTTCCTCTCGGTGTTTGAGCAGAATATCAGTTATTGCCAACTTATAAGAGTATTTCTCTTATGAATTTATCATTTTAATTCTTTTTTAGGTATTAATTGATAACCATTAAACCAATTATCAAACCTAACCATGCAGAAAATTTCCTTTTAATTATCCATATATCGAATAAATTTTTTACCTTTTTGTAGGTGCAAGTCAATATCAAAATACTCTACAAGTTAATCAAGGTTTTGTTATAGTATTTTCATTTTGAATCAAACTAAGATTCAGTGGGATGTTTTGGTTTAACACTTTTGGCTTGGTCCAGCTCTATACGTTATTATCATTTATTTTGAATCCAATTAAGATATATTGAGTGAAATATTTTGGCTAATTTTAACACTTACTATCTTGCAGTGCCGATAATTCAGAATCCTAGAGAACAGGATTGGACATGGCAGAGTAATTCGCTGCCAAATGCTGTTCCAATCTTCATAGAAGGCCCTCAATTAGGCGGTAAGGCATAAAATTTTAAACAGGTTTTCAAGTTTGTGTTTTAAATTTCCTTCTGTTTGAACTTTGATTCTCGAAAAATGATTTTGCCTAGTGTTTTTAGTATTTGGTTAGCTAAATGTTAAATAGGAAAATATTTTCCAATCAAAGTGTCAAATAAATACATAATAACATTTTCCATTTTATTAGGGCTCTTGATACCCATTGACAATGTCAAGGTCATTCTTTTTTCCTTTTCTTCTTTGTTTTAATTTTAACTTATTTCTTTGCTAATGTAGTACATCTGGTTTTTTTGGTAGAGTATACTGAGATTGATGGAAAAATCCTTGTCTCACCTTTTTCCTCTTACAATTTAGATTTAAGATTTATGTGAAGATTAGACCCTTAACTTGGAATTTCTTTTCTCAATAATTGTGGATGAAATGTTAAGTCTCCTGCCAGCAGACTTGATGTGATGATTATTGGTTTTCTATTGGGAGGATGGTTTAGGATTTGGAAGGAGCAAGATTTGTTTGGGTTGAATTGTATAGCTGTTCAAGAAATTGGGTTTAAAATTTAAGACGTAGAACAAATGGGTTATGCAAAAGAGGAAAAAAAAAAGGTCAAGCAAGAGATGAGGATAATTTCGTGAAAAACAATCAAAGAGAGAAAATTTGCATTTTGAAACAAAATGGATTTTGCGTAATTTAAAAGTCTTGAAGAGGGGCTTTCATCTTGGTGTTTGAGTAGAACATCAATTATCTCCAACTAATAAGAGTATTTCTCTTATTAAATTCATCATTTTAATTCTTTTTTAGATGTTAATCGATTACCATCAAACCAATTATCAAGCTCAAAATACAGAAAATTCTCTTTTAATTATTCCATATATCTAATAAATTTCTTACCTTTTATAGGTGTGAGTCTATATCAAAATACTCTGCAAGGTAATCAAGATTTGATTATTGTATTTTTATTTTGAATCAAACTAAGATTTAATGGAATGTTTTGGTTTAGCACTTTTTGATTGGTCCAACTCTATACGTTATTATCACTTATTTTATATCCAACTAGGATATATTGAGTGAAACATTTTGGCTAATTTTAGCACTTACTATCTTGTAGTGCCGATAATTCAGAATCTTGGAGGACAGGATTGGACGTGGCAGAGTAATTTGCAGCCAAGTACCGTACCAATCTTCACGGAAGGCTTGCATAAAATTTTAAGCAGGCTTTCAAGTTTGGGATTAAAATTTCATTCTATTTGATTCACGACAAATAATTTTCCCTAGTGTTTTTAGTGTTTGATTAGCTAAACATTAAAAAGAAAAACATTTTTCAATCAAAGTGTGAAATAAATACATAATAACGTTTTCCATTTTGTCAGGACATGCACACGCCACGAATATGGAGCCAATTTTAGTCGTTACAGGTGGGACTAATAGTCTTGGAGCAGACATTATGGAAGAGCAGTCTGACAAGAAAACCACGGATAAAACAGATTTGTCACAGTCGAAAAGTGCTATCAGATCTAGAGGGTATCGGGCAAAGAAACAGGTAAGAATGACCTAACTTTCTCCTTGTATTTTTCTTTCTGATTCTGATTAGTTTTTGAAATTAATATGCTATCTTTTTAAGAGTATATACTCTTACTTGAGAAGATTCTTTAGATAACGATAACATAATTCATTAGTAATATAGTATACTTAAGGGAGTATATTCTTAAACCCAAATTTAGTAAAGCTAAATAATTACTAGAATCTTAAAATTAGTTTGGTTTTGTGCGATTATATATAATTTCTGTTACTTGCATTTAATTTACAAAAACAAAACGTGAAAAAGAAATTGTTTGCATACCAAAATAAATATTTTATAATCTTTTATTAGAGTTGATTTTTTTGAATAATAAATAAATTTATATTTGATACAGTTACTGTCAAGCCATTAAAATATGACACTTCATTAATACGGTAAAATTAAATTTTATTAAGAATTTAAAATTAAATATTAATAATTTTTTAAAAAATCTTTTTTTCTCTCTCCAACTTCATCTCAACTGTTCTTGTTTAGTTTTCCTTTTTTTCTTTTATATCTCTCCAACTCCATCATCTTCTTCTCCTCTTTCTTTTCCTTCCATTAAGATTAGATTTGATAAAATTTTACAATTTCAAGAACAATGATATTAGAAGTCTTTACTTTCTCTCTAAACTCTCTTCCATTAGTTCTTCCCCTTTGCACTAAATATCAGCTTCACATTTTTGTTCTATCCACCCACCCTGACTCCAAAACAACTTTCAAACTAGACTCCTCTTGCCCATTCACACGAAAGGATCATATGCTCCATTGTTTCCTTATCTTCAGCACAAAAAAAAAAAAAAAGATTATCCTTCAGCTTCCTATTCCCACATATCATGGCAAGTTGAGATTGAATCACAAAATCTCTGTTAAGAATTCTTAATTTTTAGTTGAAGCTTTCAGAGGTCAAATTTCGTCCTAAACATTGTTGTCAATAACATGAGATGAAGGTGGTGACTTGGTGATGCTAATTTCCTGCTCCTTTCTCATTGTGAGGCCATTGACATATTTGAATATCTTCATTAGCCTTCTTTGCTTGGTCTAGAATCAACTGCTCTAATTTATGAGAGACACCAAATCCCTTGGTCTGTCCTTCCTAATCATCTCAGCAGAATTTTGAGGAAGCTGAGAAACTGCCAAACTAGGATGCTGAAGTTTTTGCCCTTCAATTCCAGGAACCGCCCATCATTCCATGTTGATACTCTATCCCCTTCTCCTTTAGAAACTTGCCAAATATTAATATTTTCTTCCAGCAAATACCTTCCTCCCAGCAAGCTGCTCTAGGCCCCTACAATAGAGAACAATGAGGACAGCAGATACCTTTCAGGATCTTTACACATAGAGCGTCAGGGTCCTGAACATTCTCCAGCACTACTTTTCCAAAATAGCCTTATTAAATGGCACAAAATCCTTAATACCCAGACCTCCATTACTCTTTGCCGCATAGAAACTCAACCAATTTTTCAACCAGAATTCATTCCCTCAAAAAGCTTCTTTCCAAATTTGAAGCAAGCCATAGTGTATGTAGGACAGCACAAGCAACAACTTTTATTAGGACTTCTCTTCCCCATACCACAACGTTTTCCTTTTCCAGCTCTTTAATTTTGTTGGCACTCCATCTCTCACATGCCCCATAGCATCCACTAGGCTCTAGCTGTTTTGGTTTATATAAAATGAAAACAATGAAAGAAATATTTAAAGTATTTTTCATATCTTATTTGAGATTTGATATGATTTTTTTTAAAAAGGTGATTTTATTAGCTCTAAGCCTTCATGCCATCCAAAGTCTTTAAGTCAATTGTTAAGACTTCTATTGGCATTAGATTTATGCAAAAGAAGAGCATATACAGTTAGGCAAGTAAATCATTTCACATAGTTTAAAAGCAATTTCCTTCCCTAGTTCACGGAAGACAAAAAAAAAAAAAAAGGCTCTCTACACACTACAACACGAGCTAAAAAAACAAAGCTCAAGGAAATACATCAATAAATCTCAAACGCAAAACCCTTTTTTGTAGTGAGAACCAAAATGGAACAGTTTCACAAAACAAAAACATGCAAACAAAGAAGACGACCTAGGAGAATCCAAACATGAATAACAACAGATCAAAAATGAGCAAGAGCCGATGTTCAACATGATCCTGCATTTAATGCTAACATCCAGAACACGTCAGAAAAAACCAGCTACCCTAAAACGACTCCAAGAAACTGGTCAGAAAGGCAACATCCTTTCCAAGCAAATATAACCATACCCTCCAAGCTCCCTAAATCAACCTACGTCAAGGCTCAACCGAAGTCAAGGGCACCCTGATCAAACCAAACACGCAACAGAGCAACAGCGATTCAAATACGAGAAGCACCAGTAGCAGCTGGGCTGCACAGCCCTGTTGGAAAAGAATAGCAGTGCTCCAGCCATCACCCATACAGCAGAAACATCCAAGAAAGCCCACATAAAGATCACAAACATCTCAGGGCTTCACTCTTCCCATCCTTTACCACCTTCTCCAATTCCAAACCACACAAAGCCTCTCCCTCAAGTGCAAGACAACCTCCCATCATGGTTACCCGCAAGAGCTTTTCCAACCGTACCCTTACAAGACGACCCCCTCACTCAGATAAGCAAACATAAAGAGGCACCCCCACCCCCACCCCTGGAGAATTCCCCCCCCCTCCCTCTCCCCACCAAGTCAGCATCCACCAATACACACAGAGACAAAAAAATCAATAGGTTCAAACAGACAAACTAAAGCATGGCATAGAACAAAAAGTGTCCCAGGCATCCCATCTGAGTCAAAGCTACCAGTTCATGCAAATGAGCTTAAAACATGACTACTTATTCCATTTTACTTTCTCTCTTTTTTTCTTTTTTTTTTTTATTGCAACTCTTTTTTTTTTGCTGAATGCGTTTCCTTCTTTCACTTAGTACATTTCAACTTCGCAAACCTGTCAATCACTCTAGCTAACAAAAACACCCTTCGACTCACCAACCCTACCCCAAGAAAGTTCATAAGGAGAAATCCAAGCTGTGAAAGCAAGGCACAACTCCCTTCCCCTTTTCCTATTGACAGAGGTTAGAAAAACCACCAAGAACCACTCACTCCTGGTTGTCTCTCAAAAAAGGCAGCCTTAGGAGAACCCATAACAAATCAGGGGGTGTAATCAAGACTAAACACACAAAAGACCAGAGAACAAAAAGTGTCCCAAACAGCCAAACAAAATCCACTCAAAAGTGAAGTCTCCAACAAAAGTCCCTCCACACTCATCCCCTGTTAAAATGAAAAATCCCCTCCCATAAAGAATCCAGAACAGAACACACAAAAGGCACAGAGGAAAAAGAAGAGAAATGGCTACCACCACAAACTAAAATTGCCTCATTTTTTATTATTATATTTGTCTTTTCTTTTCTTTATCTTATTTTTTTTCTCTTTGTTTTTCTTGCTTACCATAACTCTCAGTGAACGGACATCACCATTGAGCGACCTCCACCCATCAGCCCGAACCTGTACAAAGAGTTCATTCCAGAAAAAGAGACTAAACATGAAAGAATAGCATAGAAAAAAAGAAAAGTTTACAGAAGCCTGGCATCACCCCGAAAAATGAAAAAATCAGTGGAACTCAAGCAATCAGAAAAGAAAAAGCATTAGAATAAACATTCCAATCGCCAATCGGTCCCATGACCTAGACCATGCGAATTTCACCAACAGACTTACTCTAAAATCAAGAGGAAATCATCCTTTCTCTGAATCTCTGACTTATCAAGTTCGTTTGCTACCCCATTTGTGAAAGATCTGAAAATCCATGGAATTAAAGAACACGATTTGGGGTTGTGAAGAATTTGGACATTCATTCATCAGTAAGTAAGAAGACCAGCTATTTATAGTGCTGGTAACTTTGTAATACAGCAAACACATAAAGGCCAAAAAATGTAAAAATAACTAAATTAAAGTAACATATTTACAGCAATAACATTAAGACAAAAGTAACTATCAACTATACTTATTTTATAAAATAAATTTATACTCTTCATTCTCCCTCAGGATGAGTATTATGTATATTAAAAATACTCATCTTGCGTAATAGTGAATGGAATGGACCAGCTTGTAGTGCTTTGGTGAAGAGATCTGCATGTTGAGATTTTGTTAGAATATATGATGGATTAATCAGACCAGCAGCTACCTTTTCTCGTATGAAATGACAATCCATCTCGATGTGTTTCGTGCGTTCATGAAATATAAGATTCCGACACATATGAAGTGTCGATTGATTATCACAAAACAGTTTTACTGCAGACGAATGTTCAACATTGAAATCCTTAAGTAAATACAACAACCAAATCACTTCACAACAAGTCGCTGCCATTGCTCGATATTCAGCTTCAGTTGAACTCCTTGCTATCACACTTTGCTTTTTAGCCTTCCAACTTATCAATGAATTCCCAAGCAGTACACCCTGATCTTTTAGTATCTGGGCAACCAGCCCAATCATTATCACTATATGCTTGTAAACATGTATTAGAATCAATGAAAAATATAATACCTTGACCAGGTGCTGTTTTGAGTTATCGTAACACTCTAAATGTTGCTTGTAAATGAGCTTCACTTGGCTTATCCATAAATTGAGAAAGTATGTGAACAACATATGAAATATCTGGTCTTGTAAATGTAAGATACAAGAGTCTTCCAACCAACTGTGTATACACAGTACCATCCTTTAATTGTTCATCATCCGTAGCCTTGGTCATCTTATGATGATATTCGATCGGCGTAGTTACTGGTTTAGACCCCAATAAATCATATTCCACTAAAAGGTCAAAAGTATATTTTCTTTGACAAAGAAAAATTCCTTTGCTTGATCTTGCTACCTCCCATCCAAGAAAATACTTGAGTTTCCCTAAGTCCTTAAGTTTGAAGTTAGAACTCAAGTAGTCTTTAACTTCATTAGTGAGAGTCATTAAAGTGCTACCAATCACAATGTCATCTACATATACCAACAAGGTAATGAATTCCCCATCTTGAGTGTTCTTGGTAAATAAAGAATAGTCAGCTTCATACTGTTGGAAACCATATGCTAGTAAACAAGTAGTAAATTTCAAATTCCACTGCCATGACTCTTGTTTAAGTCCATACAATGACTTATTCAACTTACACACCATCTTACTACTTGTATAACACTCCTCCTAAAGATGATACCCTTGTGGCAGCTCCATAAAGACAGTCTCATTTAAATCCCCATTCAAGAAAGTATTATTAATATCAAGCTGAGTAAGAAACCAACCTTTTATGGCTGCCAATGCCAAAAACAGTCGCACAATAGTGTGTTTTACCACGAGACTGAATGTTTCTTGATAATCAAATCCTACCTTTTGATTATAACCCTTGGCTACCAATCGTGCTTTATATCTTTCAATAGTACCATCTGCATGTAACTTAACTTTATAGACCCATTTACATCTAATGGCATGACAGTTAGGAGGTAAAGGAATTACTATCCATGTCCCATTTGCCTCTAAAGCATCTAACTCACATTTCATGGCCTATCTCCATTAAGCATGTTTTACAGCTTGATGATAATAAGTGGGTTCAGGTATATGAGAAAAGGCTACTGTAAAAGCTTTAAGATCGGGTGAAAGTTGATTACTGGTCAAAAATTTAGTAATGGGATGTTTGGTAACAAGATTGGCTTGTGAAAGAAGAGTACAATGATAGGCTTCAAGGTATTTTGGTGGGTGTCTTTGTCTAGTGCTTTTTCTAAGGGTGGAAGGAGAATTAGAAGATTGAGGTTCATCAACAGGTAAAACTGTAGGTATACTCAAATCAGGCAGGTTAGTACTAGAAATAGAATTGTCTTCTAAAGAACTAAAATTATCAATAATAGGACCAGAAGAATTATCAACAACAGGATCAGAAGAATTATCATCAATGGGAGCAACAGGATTATCAACAGAAACATGTGGAATAGTGTGATCAACAAGAAATGTGTCTTGAACAACAAAAGGATGAATAGGTGAATGACCAACATGGGTAGAAGGAAATTCAGAATCAGAATGCGAGACAGATTGATGTTGTTGAAAAGGAAAGATTGATTCATGAAATATAACATTCCTGGAAATAAAGACACTATGTGTAACTACATCATAAAGCTTACAACCTTTAATACCCACTGGATATCCTTAAAAATGCATTTCTAGCCCTAAGTTCAAATTTTTTTCTGTTGTGTGATAAAGTTGAAGCAAAACATAAGGAACCAAAGACTTTAAGATATGAATATGAAGGAGGTTTATGAAAAAGTTTTTCAAAAAGTGTTTGATTATGTAAAACTGGAGTGGGTACCCTATTTATGATATGAGCAGCAACTAAAACAACATCACCTCAAAATTTTAAAAGAAGATTAGCTTGAAATAAGAGTGATTTAGCTACTACTAGTAAATGTTGACGTTTTCTTTCGACAATGCCATTTTGTTGAGGGGTCTCAACACAAGAAAGTTGGTGCACAATTCCCTTAGAACTAAAAAAATTAGTGAGATTAAACTCTGAACCATTATCTGAATTTATTTGTTTAATAGATACATTGAATTGATTCAAAATCAGATTATAAAATGCGGGTAAAATCATGGAAACTTCTGATTTATGTTTCATTAAAAAAAAATCCATGTAAACCTAGTATATATATCAACAACAGTAAGAAAAAATCTATGTCCTGAAATTGTAGAGAATTCATATGGGCCCCAAATATCAACATTTATTAGCTCAAAAGCATATGTAACATTAGGTACATGAGTTGGAAAAGGAAGCCTTTTTTGTTTTGCAAGTGGACATATGTCATAAAGAAAATTTTTTGTACATGAAACATCAGGAAAATCTTGATGAATTTGTTTTATTTTCTTGGGTGGAATGTGCCCTAATCTAAAGTGCCACAAATCAAAAACAGTTGACAAACTAGTACAAGTATTTATAGAATGAAAAACAACATTTCTGTCCTTTTGAAATTATGCAATTAATTATGCATCCAACTCCTTTTGTAACAGATATAAGCTATCCCTCACTCTAGCACCCCCGGTCACTTTTCAGGAAGTTAGATCCTGTATGATGCAGTATGAATCTGTAAAAAATAAATGTTGTTTTTGACATTTTGCTAGTTTGTTAACAGAAATCAAATTGAACTTAAAACTTGGTACACATAAAACATTGTCTAAAAACAAATTTCTTAATTTTACAATGCCTATATGAGATATCAAAACACTGGTTTTATTTGGCAATTGTACAAATTTATTTTGAACTTTCCTATAGGCAATAAAATATTTTAGATTACAGGCTATATGATCAGTAGCACTAGTATCAAGTATCCAGGTATCATAAAAGGAACATATTAGAACAACAGTATTATTCACAAAGGGATATGAATATGAAACATTAGAAAGACAATAAGAAAGATTAGAAAACTTACCTGCCATGGTTGAATTCACAAAAGCAGTTTTACTCTGTTGATTTTGATGTTGTAGGAATATCATGATAAGTTGTTAATGGTTGCTCATTGATGGGAGACATGAGTTTGTGAATTTGATCCTTAGAGAGACTAATTTGAGACATTGGACCATTGATAGCCTCATCTCCAACTTCATTGGCTTGAACCGAAGAAATCATATTATTGGTAGAAGAAGATTGGCTTTTTCGAGTACTGGCACTAGATCTGTTCTTAGTGAACTTATAGTCTGCAGGAAAACTAATCAATCGATAACATTTTTCCTTTAAGTGCCCCTTCTGTCCACAGTGTGAACATACAAGGCCGGACTTCCTCTTAGGTTTTTCACCAGTAACAACAAACATAGTAGCAGTCTCACTCAATGGTTGAGTCATGATATGAAAATTCCTTTGATTCTCCTCTCTAAGAACCAGATTATATGCCTCATCCAAAGATGGAAAAGGTTTCATCATAATGATCTGTGACCTTAAGGCAAAGAAGCAATCATTCAGACTATTTAAAAATCGAAACACATTATCTTTAGAAATCTGATCAACAAAAACCTAAAAACCTTCACCAGTACATTTAGGTAAAGGACGAAAATTACGAATCTATTCCTAAACAGTATTCAGTTCAGTAAAATACAGATCAACTAATCTATTTCCTTGAGCAATACCATTGAGCGTGTGTTGCAAATTACAAATCCTAACATCATCTGGTAATGAAAACCTCCGCTTTAGGGTTTCTCAGATTTAAGCCGCATTGCTCACATAAAAGACAGTAGAAACGATTGACGGAGTTAAAGACTCAAGTAACCAGGCAACAATTAGGTTATTGCATCGCATCCATGCCATATACAGTTTATCAGTAACTAAAGGTTGAGTAATTGTACCATCAATAAACCCTAGCTTATTGCGAATGGATAGGGTAAGGTTAAAAGACCTACTCCATGCTGAATAATTGTTTGAAGTAAGCTTTAAAGTGATAGAAACTGAGCCATGATGATCTAAATGATGCACGAAATAAACAGAATGTGGATCGTCCAAAGGTGAGATCACATGTGTTGAACCAACTAAGTTGGCCATGGTAGAAATATTGGAAAGTAAATCCATTGAATTGGTTACGGTGGAAATGCCAAAAGAAATCTTGAAAAGTAAATTTTTCTATGAAGTCAAGAAATTTGCAAATCTACAACAATAATCAAGAAAAACAAATCTGGACAAGAAAACCTAATAAAGGTCAAGAAAAATTAAAAAATCGATTGATTGAGAAACTAGATCTGCAAGAAAATTAAAAAATTAGATCAAGAAACCCAGGTCGATGCTTTGATACCATGTGAAAGATCTAGAAATCCATGGAATTAAAGAACACGATTTGGGATTGTGAAGAATCTGGAAATTCATTCATCAGTAAAATGAGAAGACTAGTTATTTATAGTGCTGGGAAGTTTGTAATATAGCAAAAACATAAAGGCCAAAAATGTAAAATTGACTAAACTAAAGTAACATATTTACAACAATAACATTAAGACAAAAGTAACTATCAACTATACTTATTTTATAAAATAAATTTATACTCTTCACCATTAGCCTCTCTAAGAATTTTCTTGACCTTCCATTCCCTCATTTTCCTTTTAATCCCTTACAAGACGAAATCTTCCCTCCTCGACCTCCATGGAGTGCCCTTGGGGTTTTGGACCCCATAATCTAGCTAACTGTATTGCTTGATTCACTCTCCACAATCAACTCGTGATTCTCTGCCCATTTAGAAGCTATAAATAACTTGAAAGCCTTTTTGATAGTAAGCACCTCTACCTTATTAACCTTAGAGACCCTTATGGATTTTGAGAACATTACCTTAACAGCTCCTTCCTCCTTCTTCGTTACTTAAAACCCCACCAATATTGACTTGGCTCGGTCTTCCCTAGCTGCTTCATCCACATTAAACTTAAGCCAACCTTTACAGGTGGATCCCAAATGGACTTTCATCTCTCCTTAGCCCTTTAAATAAGAAGCCCACCAATTTTTGAATGTCTAATCATCTCCTCAATTTTTGGAACTTCATTTGGCCATTTTGCCATTGCCGAACATGCAACCCTTACCCTAATTAAATCAAGGCATTGATTACCATCTTAAATCTTATCCTAAAAAATTATTTCATTTCTCATATGCAAAATAAACCAAACGATCGCGAAAAAAGCCAATCGCCACACCTCCTTATACCCCGTGTGCACAAGATCATTCCAATCAAAAAAGAATTAAAGTGCATTAATCAGAGTCGCCCAACTAAGGCTTTACTAACTAACCCAACCGGCTCAAGTCCACCAACTCTCCATGCATTCGAAGAATAGATGGTCTAACAACTCTTATATTTCCTTGCATATGACTCATATTGTCGAGTCAGACCTTAATAAGTTTCTTTTTACCAATTCAACTTTGACTACTACTCTGCTTCTCAAGACTCTCTAATAGAAGATCTCCACTTTCATTGGAGCTACTTTTTGCCACACCCTTTTCAAATAGCCGCATAAAGCCCTATTCCTCAAGGCCATGGATCTGCAGTATGAGCTAATTAACTATTCCTTACTCGAGCTCCATTTCTAGATCACCTCATCCTCATACTTTTCCACCACTGGGTGCTGATTAATAACTTACATCAATTACCCCCACTGCTCTTCTTCCCACCCAAACAAATTTTGCCTCAACTCCACACTCCATTGCTACTCATTACCAACCCACTGTTTGTATCCTTTCTCCTTGCCTACCTTATTGATTGCAAAAGAATAAATTCTATGAAAGGTATTTTTAAGAATAAAACCCTTAACCCATTCATCGCTCTAGAAATGCAACCAATCCTCCGTACTTAAAATGAGACCTATCCTCTCTCGAATTACCGAACTTCCTTCTCTTTCAACATTAATGGCTTTGACAATATTTTTCCAGATGAAAGAATGTTAACTTTGGCTAAATCTAGTAGCAAGGTTCGGTGGTCCCCCTTTTCATTATCTACCAAAGTTCTCCTCCAAAGGCTTCCCTTCTCATTCTCAAATCTCCATATCCATTTATTGAGCAAAGTTAAGTTTTTAGTTTGAAGATCAACCCACATTAAACCACCTAACTCCTTATACGTGAAAATTGAGCACTAGTCCACATAATGGATTTTTCTCTCTTCCATAAATCCACTATACAAGACCTTCATTGAATTTTTTCCAGCTCTTGACTTATCTTTACTAGCATTCTAAATATAGACAGGTAAAATATTAGTAAGCTAGCCAATACAGATTTAATAAAAGTAACTTTGCCTCCTATAGACAATAACCTCATTTTCCACCCAACTAATCTACTCTCAAACTTCACTATTGGTCTCCACATTTTCTTAGAATTCTTCTTCGCCCTAAGTGGCAACTTTAAGTACATAAAAGGAAGTTTCCCCACTTTGCACCCAATTCTACTTGCCCATTCCATCACACTACCTTCATCGAGACTCAACCCCCAAATAATCAACTTTTTTGGAAATTAATGCACAAGCTTGAGATCAGCTAAAAAGTCCTTAAAATTCTCTTTATATTCCTAATGGACTCCCATCCAAGTTTGCACATTATGACTATGTTGTCGGCAAATTGTAAATGAGAAACTATAAGCACCCTATTGCTCATTTCAATTCCTTTGCACATTCTTGACCTAACTGCCTCACTCATTAGCACACTAAAGGCCTCCACGATAGAATTAAACAAGAAAAGGAGAAAGAGGGAAACCTTGTCTAAGCCCCTTAATCTTAAATTGTCTATTGAGGAACCCATTAACAAGAATTGAAATCCTAGCCTTTGAGATACACTACCTAACCCAATTCCTCCATTTCCCCCTAAAACCTTTTTTTCCTAACATAAAATCCTGGAAATCCCAACTAATTGTTTCATAAGCTTTTCAAAATCAACTTTACAAAACAACCCACATTCCTATATCTCCTCATAACATCAATTACTTCATTTGTTATTAGTGCACAATCAACAAGCTGCCTCCCTTTCAATCACCTCCCCTATGACCAACTTAAGCCTATAAGCAAGAACTTTAGCTATGATCTTATAAATGCTACCTAGTAGACTTATTGGATGGTAATCCCTGATGCTTTTTGGGGAGTTGCATTTAGGAATTAGGGTAAGAAAGGTAGCATTGACGTAACCATCAATACTGCCTGTCTCGAAAAATTTAGCTATAAAGCTCATTAGTTTCTCCTTTATCACTCCCCACTACTTCTTAAAGAAATTTAGGTCCTCTTTGTAAATCATGTAAAAGTATTCTGCAATCCTCTCTTTAATCTGTTGGGGTGCCTCTAGTATTTGATTCTGCTTTTTAATACAAGGAATGAGCATGTTTTTTGTATGATATCTTTAATTTTATTTTTAAAAGATAAGTATATTACACAATAAGCATTTCATTATTCAACTTATTTCTTTGGAAAATATTTAACTTATTTTATAATTATTTAATCATGTATGTTACTTTTGTATAACACATTATTCCATTTATTTTCTTTCTTTTTTCTCTTATTTTTTAAATTATAAAAAGGAATAGCCATTCAATCAAAGAAAATATTGCGTTTAAATAAAAATATAATCTTTCTAAATAAACATATATGCATGTTTTAATTGTAATATAAAAATAAAATAAATTACTATGTTTCTTTAGCAAAATAAAAGTTTAAAATCAATTTAATTACATAACTATTGATATTAATCACAAATTTATAGGATTAATCATAATCTTAAACTGATTGATGTGTTTTTTATTTAAAAATTTATATAGATTCTACGAATTATACCATAATTAAGCATTTCAAATGTATTATTTAGCTACTTTTTATTTTTTGGTTAATATTTTTTTATTGTATTTAATCATGTATATTATTTTTATCACAGATTATTCAATTTTTTACCTTTTTTTTTCTTTGTCTATTTTTAGTTTTTTTTCTTTCCCTTTTATTTTTCTATCATGGCTCATTGTACCCACTAATTAGGAGCCAAATCGTCGATAAAGAGCCAAATATTGCCCTTTTGAAGGTTGGTGAGAGGGGTAAACTAGATCAGCATCGTCGGTCAGATCTCCTTTCCCTCTCTCTTTTCTTTCCATTTCATTTTCTCTCTTCATCCTCCTTTCCCTTGTCAGAACCACCCTTTTCCTTCACCCTCAACTGTCCATTCCTCTCTCCTCCCTTCTTAATTTGAAAACAAAAAACAAAAAATACCAATTTTAAGCTAAATGTCTTAAAAATCCTATAAAATTCAAAAACATTCCACCTAAGTATTAGTTAGGTGTAACCCCTTTTCATCTTATAGTCCATTTTCATATAATGTGCTTGGGTATACATCAAGTGTTACCATTGCTAATCTTATAATCCATTTTTATATAATATATTTGGGTATTATGATCATGTGGCTCTTACCTTGTAGCTTATTTTCATAGAATGTATAGATTATTATGTTAGTAGTAGTTATAAGTAACTAATTTGAAAAAGGCAATCAAAACCTCAAACCAAAGTATGATCCCACTTTACTTTACATTTGCATGAATATAAAATCTTTAAGTCAACCACATGCCTTTTCCCTTAGAACCTAAGATATATCCACACTTGTAGTGCAATGAAAGTAACTTTTTCAAAGTTGCAATGCTAATTATCTTAGAATAAAGGTTATTTCATCTAGTTGATCTGAATTTCTGTGTCCAAAAGCTCGAGGAAATGATCAAGATGGCGATGGAAAGGTTTTATCAAGAAAATAATGCACATAGCGTAAATTTCTCAAAATTCCAATGCTAATTACTATAGCATAAAGGTTATTTCATCTTTTTGATCTAACTTTTTGTATCCAGAAACTCGAGGAAGAGAATAAGGTTAAGATCTTAAGGCTTTGTAAAGAAATTAATGCACATAAAGTAAATTTCTCAAAGTTTCAATACTAATTACTATAACATAAAGGTTATTTCATTTCTTTGATCCAATTTTTTGTGTCTAGAAACTTGAGGAAAAGAATAAGATCGAAATCGAAAGGCTTCGTAAAGATAATGATGCACATAAAGTAAATTTCTCAAAGTTTCAATGCGAATTACTATATTATAAAAGTTATTTTACCTCTTTGATCTGACTTTTTGTGTCTAGAAACTAGAGGAAACGAACAAAGTTGAGATCGATAGGCTTCGCAAATTAAATGATGGGCATAAAGTAAATTTCTCAGAGTTTCAATGCTAATTACTATAGCATAGTGGTTATTTCATATCTTTGATACGACTCCTTATGTCCAGAAATTCGAGGAAGAGAAAAACGTCGAGATTGAAAGGCTCCGTAAAGAAAATGATGCCTATAAAGTAAATTTCTCAAGGTTCCAATGCTAATTACTATACCATAAAGGTTATTTCATCTCTTTGATCTAACTCTTTGTATCCAGAAACTCGAGGAAGAGAATAAGGTCAAGATTGAGAAGCTTTGTAAAGAAATTGATGCATATAAAGTAAATTTCTCAAAGTTTCAATGCTAATTACTATAGCATAAAGGTTATTTCATTTCATTAATATGATTTTTTGTGTTTAGAAAATTGAGGAAGAGAACAAGGTCGAAATCGAAAGGCTTCTTGAAGAAAATGCTACATATAAAGTAAGTTTCTTGAAGTTCCAATGCTAATTAACTTAATATAAAAGTTATTTCATCTCTTTGATTTATGTTCAGAAATTAGAGGAACAGAACAAGGTTTCACAAACTAAATGATGGACATAAAGTAAATTTTTCATAGTTTCAACGCTAGTTACTATAGCATAATAGTTATTTCATATCTTTAATATGACTCTTTGTATCCAAAAGCTCAAAAAAGAGAACAAGGTCGAGATCAAGAGGCTCGGTGAAGAAAATGATCCACATAAAGTAAATTTTTCAAAGTTCTAATGCCAATGCTAATTACTATAGCATAATCATCTCTTTAATCGAACTTTTTGTGTCCAGAGACTTAAGGAAGAGATGAATATTGAGATCAAGATAAAAATGAACTTATTAAAGATAATGGGCTCATTTCATCTCATTTCACTCATGCACTGACAATGTATCTAATTCATGTTTATGATTACACAAAGGTTTCAAAAATAGCTCGACTACCTGAACCAACTGATCAACGTGTCCATTGCACTCGTCAACTAATGAAAAACATGGAAGAGGAACAACGGAGTCAATTGGATAGGATCAAAAAAGCTCAGGAGGAGATGAAAGACCAATTAGCAAAAATGATAGAGTTGATGATGAATTTCAGCAAAGGGAAAAGAGCAGTTGGAGATTTAGCCCCAGTAGAAAACCAAAGCATTGATAATTTGAGAAACGATCAACCTTGTCTCCCAAGATATGCTTCATCCCATGCGCAGACCTCTCAAAGGGTTTACCCGCAAATGGCACCACTGGTTGGAGGATTTCCTTATGCTTACTACAACTTTTCACCTTCACTAGGTCCTCAGCAAGTCCAAGGGCAATTTGGATTAAACTTAGGGATGAATTTTACTAAATCAGTACTAGTCCCTGACGTAGATGATTTAAAAGAGCAAGAGAGGTTGAAGAAAAATTCATTAGAGATAATAGAAAATGACAATGTTAAGAAGAAGAATGATTTGTTGGAGGAGCGCCTTTGTGCTGTCGAAAGAGTGGATAGATTCGGAACTATGGATGCAACTGAGTTATGCTCGGTACCCGATGTGGTAATTCCCGTCGATTTGTTATAGAGCAAAAGTGGGGAGTGCCGTGTGTCTCCTCAAACATGAGGTGACACATAAAGTGAATTTCTTAAAGTTCCAATTCTAATTACTATAGCATAATTACTATAGTATAAATGTTATTTTAACTCTTTGATATTCTTTTTCTATGCAGAATTTAGTGGAAGAGATGAAGAGGCCTCGCAAAGAAATTAATACATATCAAGTAAAATTTTCAACATTCAAATGCTATAGATAGCTTTAAAATTATTTTATCTTTTTGAACTAACTTTTTGTATCCAAAAATTCATGGAAAGATGCGGAATCTCCATAAAGAGAATAGTATACCTCAAATAAAATACTCAAAATTTCGATGCTAAAGTATAAAAATTATCTAATCTCTTTGATTTGACATTCCATAATGATTGATGAAGGTCGAGTTGGGGTGGTTGCGAAAAAAACGTGAAGAATGCAAAGGGAAAGAGTATCGACGCAGAACAATTAAAACCTTGGAAAGTCTTCTCGTCCAAAACAGTTGTATCTTGATAATACGGGTGAGTGATCGTAGGAATGGAAAAAGTTTTTTTTTTCTTGGTAAACTAATGTCTACATATTGCATACAAGATGAAAATTTTGTAATTATTATTTTCCTCTTTATTTGTAGGAGAATACTTCATCTTTAGAAGCAAAACCCAAAATGCTTACAGCTCAATGTATGCTCAAAGCTCACAACGAGGGGGTAAAGATTCCGCTTCAAAATATGGTGGTCAAAATTGAGGACAATGCCTTGTACATCAACTCTAAAAAGCCAGACATGAATTAATGGAGACATTTGAATTTGTTGTTACTTCAACTTTTGTTTATCTTCAAAATCTCTTTACTGAGTTTAAGTTTTGTGTACTAATTAAAGGCCAAAACTATGGCTTGATTTGGTGATGTTATCATTGCTTAAAACAAGGATTTTAAAAGTTATAACTTTTATATTTAAATTTCTCTACACAACGATTCTTATTAGTTGTAATGACATTTATTTCTTTTACCAAATTAAACTTGGTATAAGCATGCTCGTTAATATTGTATTTTATAATCACTTCATGTTTATTTTAACTACACCTTGATTGTGATTGATAGGATTAGGACCCAAGTGAATGACCCCTAAGGCATAATTATTCCCGCATCAAGGCTTCAATTGATTTTGGAGTTAGGTTTATCTTTTGTACTTCCTTGATTTTAATCTTGTAGATAGGTTTCTAAGGAAGTTAATTTTTAGATTTTTTTTATTATAAAGGGTAATATCATTTTCTTTTAACAGTTATAGGATAGTTCATCTATTTACAAATGATATAGAAATAATAAATAACAAATTTCAGTCCAAAAAACACATAAATAACAAGTTTATCATTTTATTTTTATAAGTAGATAATCAGATTATCAAGGGTATACTTAATAATAAGCCCATTGATTTTTTATTTTATTTTTATAAGATTACATATTACATATAGACTTACAGGTAGATTATATATATATATATAAATAAGATAATTGATTGGGTCAATTGCTTCACATGTCATTTTCAATTGATTAATTTTTTTTACATCTTTATGTCAAAACGGTGTTGTTTTGAGCATTTGAAGGACTTTTTTCTTTATCCTTCCCTATCTCCCAAACTAGGTCGGCTCCTCTCTTAGCCTTGGTTTGTTGTCCTTATTGTCTTCTCCTCATTTTGTTGTTTTTGGCATCTTTGCTTTCGACGATTAATCTCCCAACTGTTGTTAGCCTCTCTTCTGCCCGTCGGACTTTCTCTCCCTCGCCGATACCTCTCCGTAAACCACTAACCACTTGGTTTGGCATCCATATGCATTTTGTGAATTTTGTCTTTTTCCATGATAAAAAAAATATTATCCCAAAATTAACTATGAACTAAAAAGACAATTCATGAAGCAAAAAAAAAAAAAAAATGACCATGATGGCAGCGAAGGACTCTTTGAAAAAGAACACCACGCTCTATATACTGGACGATAATCCCGTAAAAGGGTGCGTTTAAGGGAGGAGGATGCGACGGATCTAGGGAAGATGCCAAAGATAATCATGCCCAATAATCCCTCTTTTAGGGATGCATTAATGAACTTGGAAAGCGACACTCTGCTATTAAAGGGCGACTTGTTCTTTGATGAGGATATGGCGCTTGAATAGACTGATATTTCTAGAAACGAGGCAAAGAATGAGGATGATCTAGAGGACAACATGGGAGTTTTTTGGGAAGATACAGTTGACGGGTTTCCTGTGTTAGAAATCTCGGACAAGAAATATGAGGAGCTTGTTAAACAATGGAGCAAAGCAGTTATCGTTAAAATGCTGGGGCGATCAATATCCTACAGATTGTTGTGTGACAAGATCGTTTCATTGTGGAACCCTAAAGGTAAATATTTAGTGGTTGATCTGGACGATGATTGTTTTTTGGTGAAATTCTCAAAGGAAGAGGACTATCTGAGGGCTTTTTTAGACGGTCCTTGGGTGATACAAGGTAGCTACCTGCTTGTACAACCATGGACACCGAATTATGTAAAGGGTGCAAATGATCTACTGCTGTGGTGGCTTGGGTCAAATTCCAAGGGATGCCGCTCCACCTGTGCCACAAATCAGTGCTGAGATGACTGGCATCTCTTTTAGGCCGCCTGTTGAAAATTGATAACTCATGCTCGAAAAAGAGAGAAAAGTTTGCAAGAATTGCAGTGGAGCTGGATTTAACAAAGCCACTAGTATCACTGGTCTACGTGAAAGGAAGAATGCAGAAGGTTGAATACAAAGGTTTGCTTAGGATTTGTTATACATGTGGGCTGTATGGGCATGTCAAAGAAGAGTGCCAGCATACAGAAACTTCTCGATTTGCTAGTGCAAATGATTGAGGACAAACAGATGAACAGTAGTAAGAGGCTTCACCTTATGGCCCTTGGATGTTAGTTAGTAGGAAAAAGCCGAGAGGTTATGATGGGAGGAACAGAATGCCAACAGTAACAACGGCAAACAACCATGTCAAGGATGGCTCTAGATTTACGATACTACATCATGAGCCCAATGATGAGACAACTACGCAAGTGGATACCCAAGAGATTAACGTGGTACTTGAAAAAGATAGAAAAGTGCATAATGCAGTGAATGAAACCATTACCATTATGAAAGCGGACATAAGGGTTCACGAAAAGACTACGACAGGCACCATGATGGAATAGCCCAAGGGGGTATCACTGGAGGCAAAAGGCATTCATAAAAGTGTAGTTGAGGCTCATAAAACTCAAACAGTATCAAATGATACAAGTGGCGAACAGAAACAAGCAGACCGTGAGGTCCATGAGGGGGTACTTGACCCTTTGAAACATTCAGTTGTTGTATTAAGTGGGAGAGATATGGAAAATAGCACTTGTACCAGGCTAGTAAACCACCAACTGAAAAAGAAAGTGTAGTTGAGAGAGTCAAAGGCATACATGTAGCGAAGAAGGAAGGGAAGCCACCTGATAAGATGGGTAGTGTTTGACCACAGATCATCTCACTCAAAAAGAAAACAAAAACAAAGAGAATGATAACATCAACTCCCACAACATGCTAAGTAAACTGGTGGCAGAGGAGGCCCTTGGGTCAATGGTGGGAGACTTGGCTATCCAAACGGTGAATAATGGAAAGATGGGGGAGGGTAGTAATGAGAGTTCTTTGAACTCTTAACTCATCAGTCATTTTTTTTATAATATTATTATGAGCCTAAAATTTTTATGTGGAATTGTCAGGGTGCAGGAAATAGTGATTTTGTTGCAGTAATGAAAGATTGGATTACGCAATACAAATTTTCAATCTTAGTGCTAGTGGAACCTTGAGTGAGTAGAGGAATGGTTGATAGAATAATCAATTGTCTACGATTTGCCAAATCTCATAGGGTGGAAGCAATTGGCTTTGTTGGAGGGATTTGGATTCTTTGGTAGGATGATATTCAAGTTTCAGTGATTTGCAATCATTGTCAGTGTGTTCATATGCCAATTGAATATCTCGTGGGATTTACTTAGCTTTTGTCAGTAGTATATGGCAGTCCCAATAAAGCAGTCAGACGAGGTTTATGGGAGGAATTATCTACTTTTGCTAGTGGAATCGAAACACCATGGATGCTAATAGGAGATTTTAATGTTTTTCTTGTTGGGCACGAGAAGACAGAAGGATCTCTGACAGGAAGTCAACCTTGTACCCAATTTCAACGATTTATTAATAATTTTGAATTATTGGATTTGGGTTACAAGGGACCAAAATTCACTAGGCAAAGAGGGTTGGTGGCAGAAAAGATTGACAAGGCCATTTGTAATGTCGGATGGAGGCTTTTGTTTCAGGAGGCGGTAGTTCATCATTTACCTAAAGTGCAATCCTACCATCGACCTCTACTGGTAGTGTTAGATGACCATTATGATCGTCAACCATCACTTGTCGGTCACTTTCAGTCTGCATGGCTAACTCATGATGACTTTGGCAGTTTTGTTCAATAGGCATGGGACAATTCAGATAATCTAGCTGCAAATATAACAAACTTTACTGCTAGGGCTCGCCAATGGAATATGAGAGTTTTTGGGAATATTTTCCAAAAAAAAAAGGAACTTGTTGATATGTTTGGGTGGCATTGAAAAAGTATTGGGACATCGTCAATCTCCACACCTTCGAAAGTTGAAAAATAACCTAAGAATTGAATATATGAAAATTATTAAATAGGAGGAGGCTTTTTGGATGCATAAAGCGAAAAATGATTGGATCAAATCTAGGGATGCAAATACCAAGTATTTTCATGTCCGGGTGGCTCGATGGAAAAATAAACTAAAGATTGTAAGGCTAAAAGATGAGCACGAGAATTGGTGTGATGATCAGTCGGCACTTCAATCACAAGTAATTGCATTTTTTTAGAAGCTGTATTCGAAAGATAATGGGCCACTACCATCCTACCCCATCAAAGGTGCATTTCTTACACTTTGTGATGAGGACTATTTAAGGCTAATGAGACCAGTAGAAAGTAAAAAAGTGTACGATGCACTATTTGAAATGAAGCCTTTAAAAGCCCCTGCGTTAGATGGACTACATACTTTATTTTTTCAATCTCAATGGGCAACAGTTGGTTAGAGTCTAGTCAAATATGTATCGCATGTTATGGAGGGTGGGGATATTAGTGATAATATGTGCAGCTCACTTATAGTTTTAATCCTCAAAGTGCCTACTCCAGAAACTATTTCTCATTTTCACCCCATTAGTTTACTTCTTGTTGTGTTTAAAGTGTTAATGAAAGTTATTACTAATAGACTTAAACTAGTGATGAATTTTTTAGTAGCAAAACCATAGGCAAGCTTTATACCAGGATGACAAATTGTAGATAATATAATTGTAGCGCAAGAGGCGATGCATTCATTCGAGAAGAAACAGGGACGTACAGGATGGATGATGGTGAAAATAGATTTGGAAAAGGCATATGATAGGCTTGATTGGGCTTTTATCTATGACACGTTAGTGGAGGCCAGAATTCCAGATAAGATTATGAATATTTTGACTCGGAGTTGGCAATGCAATAACACAAGAATTCTATGGAATGGAGCCTACTTGACAACCTTTCAACAATCGAGAGGTGTTAGACAAGGAGATCCGATATCTCCCTATTTGTTTGTACTGTGTATTGAAAGACTTGCTCATGGGATTAATGCAGCTGTTACAAATGGTACATGGAAACTAGTCATGTTAAGCCCCAGATGCCCACCACTGACTCATATATTTTTTGCTAATGATTTGTTACTCTTTGCAGAGGCTTTAGTCGAACAGATGGAGGTGATAAATGGAGTCCTTGAGGAGTTTTACGCATGCTCAAGACAAAAGGTGAATGTGGAAAAGTCCTTATTTTATTGTTCAAGAAATGTGGGTAAGGGCACCATCAATAATTTAATGTGTTGTTTTGGATTTCAATATTCTGATGATCTTCGCAAATATCCTGGGGTTCCGTTATTGTCTGGCCTCAGATGAGTGAGCTCCTATAACTATCTAGTCGACAAAGTTCGTATGAGACTTAGTTCTTGGAAAGCATCAACACTCTCATTTGCAGGACGTCTCACATTGTTAAAATCAGTTTTGATGACTATTCCAAACTACACAATGCAAGTAATGCCGATGCCTCTAAGCATTTGTCAAAAAATTGAATGCTTGTGCAGGAACTTTCTGTGGGGGAGTGATGAAAACCATTGAAAGGTTCACCTTATTAAATGGGAACAATTGTGTTGACCCAAAGATGAGGGTAGAATGGGAATAAGAAGGTTAAAACTTATGAATGAGGCATTCCTCTTGAAATTATTGTGGCAACTAAGAGAGAGACATGAGGCATTGTGGGCTAGAATTCTTAGTGGTAAGTATAACATTAACATTGCTCGAAGACCAGGAAGTATTCAAAGAAATGGAGCTTCTAACCTTTGGATTGCAGTAAGTTGATTATGGCCAATGTTTATGTCTGTTACCAGATGGGTAATTAGAGATGCATGTCAGTGAATTTTTGGAAGAATAAATGGCTAGGTGACAAAACACTAGCTGAGATCACCTACATAGTGGCACATTCGACTTTAGATAAAGCGGTGGTGAGAGACTTTTTGAGTCCAAATGGACACTGGGACCATGACAAGCTATCCCATTGTCTTCTGCATGACATGGTGATGCAAGTGCTACAACTCATGCCTCCCACGCTAGCTATTGCACAAGACGAACCATACTGGGGATTATTTGCATCAGGTCAGTTTACCATAGCATCAGCATACGATTACTTGAAACAGTTATCGTCATTGATAGATGTCAAGCCAAGCAGAGTATGGCAAGGTGCTTGGAAGCGGCAAGGTCCACAGAGAGTAAGAACGTTCCTTTTTCAGTGTTTACATGGGAGACTTCTAACCAATAGAGAACGGCTGTGTAAAAGGCTTACAATAGATTCATTATGTCCACAGTGTAAAATGAAAGATGAAATTAGGGATGTCAACGAGTCGGGTACTTTATAATTTCGAGGTACCCGAACCCTAACCTTATTAAAAATTAACTACCCTAACCCTAACCCTAATACATTTGTACTACCCTATAATTACCCTAACCCGTTTAAATACCCGATTAAATAAAAAAATTATTAAAATCTTCTTCATGGGTACCCAATTACCCAATTAACTTTTCTAATCTCATAACGTCTTTTTAGATTTATATGTTATAAGTTTATATAAACAAAGGTATATATACTGTAATTAATAATTTTATGAGTTATAATTTTTGCAATGTTAATACAAAATAAAAAGTAAATATATTTATATTTAAAGTACATATATATATACACACACGCATATATAAAAAATATTTTAATATATAAAATAGTAATTATATTTCTTATAAATTAACACAATATATAAACTATATATATTAAAAGACATTACAAGTTAATTAATAATAATAGTTTCATGAATTAATTTAATTAATTATAAGGATTTGTTCTTAATTTCATGAAATTAAAAAAAAAACATTTAGGTTCTAAAACTATTCTAATCTCAAAAGCTTTCTTTAAGTATATATATTATAAGATTATGTAAATAATGGTATATATATTATAATTAATAATTTTGTACGTCATAATATTATAATCAATAACATTACAAAATAAAAAGTAAATATATGTATATTAAAAATACATATATAATAGTAACTATATTCCTTTATAATATGATATAATATTCAAATTATTTAAACATAATTAACAATCTAATAATTTTTTTAATTTAAATATATTAATGTCATCATATTAATAATTAGAGTAACCATACTTTTCATATATTTGTTAGTTTTTAACAAAAAAAAAATGCTTGTAAAGTTGATAGAAATTGTAAATTTTTAATTTAATTATTAAAATAATAAAAAAATATTTATAAATATTAATCGGGTTCAGGTAACGGGTACCCAAGAGGTGGTACCCGAACCCTACCATAATCCTATTCGGGTAGTGAAATCACTATCCGAACCCTTTTATGGAGTACCCTAACCCGGTGTAACCGGGTAGGGTACCCATTGACATCCCTAGATGAAATCATGATACATGTTTTACGGGATTGTATGATGGTGACATCTTTATGGGTGAGAATTATTCCTCAACATGAGCATAACAAGTTTTTCACTTTATCATTGCGGGAATGGCTGGTATGTAATCTCCAAAAACACCAACCACTACTAGGTGAGAATCCATGGTCTGTTGTTTTTGGTTTGACATGTTGGCACCTACGGAAATGGCGCAACAGTGTGGTGTTTAATGCTATCTCCATTACAACACGGAACTGTTTAAGCTTGGTTAGAAGTATGGCAACTGCTACAACAACAGCACTAGCAGATTTTGATGGGGTGCAGGTTGAGAGAGGGACAAAGGAAGAAATTTTGATCAGGTGGAGGGCCCCACAAGCTGGCTGGTTAAGCTTAAATACCGATGGAGCGTACAAGAAATCAACTGATGAAGTTGCTGTAGGGGGAGTAATTCGCAATTCGGTAGGTGATTGGCAAACTGGTTTTGTGGCGAAACTAGGCAAATGTTCAGCATATAGAGCTAAACTGTGGGGAATGCTTTTTGGACTTCGTCGGGCTTGGGAGTCAAGATTCAAAAAAGTGATAGTCCAAGTTGACAATAAGATGGTAGTTCAAGCGGTTTTGATGGACAAATTAATACCATGCGCGAATATGGACTTAATACGTGCAATTAAAGGCATTTTGCAGAACAAATGGGAGGTCCATCTTGTGCACATCTACCGTGAGGGCAATATGGTTTCGGACTATATGGCCAAATATGGTTTTGATTCAGCAAATTCTTATGTTTCTTTTGAGTACCCTCCACCTGGATTGAGAAAATTTTTAATGTATAATATGTTGGGAGTTTGTCTTCCACCAATGATCCTTGGTTAATAAAAGTACTAGTTTTCCAAAAAAAAAAAAGAAGACAAGTCATTTATCCAAAATTCAAGTGACATATCCCATAAAACTCAATAGGAATTGGAAACAGAGAAAGAGAACATGGATTTTTTTTCCTCCAAAAGAACAGTTGAGGAAATCAATAAAAAAAAGAAAACATGAAACACACTTTGTATGGTAGAGAATAATGGGCAATACCTTTTTTTTACGAAAGAACCAATTTGGGTTCTCTTCACCCGAATGAGAGGTTTTTAGAGATAAAGGTCTTTCGGGATTTTGCTTCTAAGTGATTAAAAAGACCGAATGACAATGATGTTAGAGATTTATATAAATTTTTTCTTTTGTGTTTCTTTGGGATCACATTCACATGGGCATGTGTCTGGAAGATACAGAAAGTTATTGACTTTGACAAAGACACTTATACTATTCTATCCTACCATTCCTTTGTTTCTCTCTTGAGTTTGGAAGATCAAGAAGCAAGACCCCTTTTTAAGTTTTTATACATGTAAATTCTTTCTTTTGTATTTGACTTTTTGTACGGTTGTAGTTGTGATGAGCCCTTTTGAGATTGGGTGGATTGCACTAATATTACTGTTTTGAAAAATTGAGAAGTTTCTATGTGAATCAATTGGACTCTTTATGGAATTCCCTTTTTTGTTTCAACTTTCTTTCTTAGCATTTAAATTTCAAATACCAAAATACCCATAATTTATTAGTATGCAAACATTGGTATTTATCTCTATTTGCCATTCCCAATTTGCCACCTCAGTAGTATGATAGGTAAGTTGTAATTTTGCTTAGATTGACTTTGTCCAATTATTTCAATTTCCATGATAAAGAAATATTATCTCCACTGCAAATTTGTTTTAAGCATGAGATTGCCTTTGCTGTTTGTTCACCTTTGAAAAATTAGCTACATTTTTCATGATTGTGTTCATATCTTCCATGCATTTAATAAAGAGTTGATAAAATCTATCTCTTTATTGTCTTTAATGGTGCTTGGTTCATTTTATGAATGTCAGGTTCAAGATATGTGTAGTGTCTATAATTTTGTGTGATGCATTACTGTGGTATGTCTCATTCCTTGAATAATACATATGGTTTGATTTGGTTTGTTCATCTTCTACTAGGTGTTCAGATGTATATTCAGATACGATGTTAGGTTATGCCAATAGAATACGAACCATTGATGGGCACACAAATAGAGGGGGTTAAGGTTTCATTGACAAGAACTCCCAATAATCTTGGAAAAAAGTCTAAGGTTATCAAGGTATTTCTATTCATGTTTCCTATTTTGAAGTTCTTTTTCTTCTTGGTCGTCTTTTGTTAAGTTTTGTTTTTTTTTGCTATGGGGAGTACCAATTAACTTGGATTATTTTTACTCTTTTTTTAGGAAAATATATACAAGGATTATGTTTATTTCAAAAGATTCAGCTGTGCTTAATTGAAATTTTCAAAGCTTTCATCATAAAATCGTTTATCTGCAAAAGCACATTGTCTTGCCCTTTGCCAAAAAGGCCTTTCAGTTAGAAACCTCAATTAAAGTGTTTTTAAAGTCTAACAAACAATAGTTAAAGCACTTTTGTTTTTACTAAATAGTAATTAAAGCCCTCGATTCTATTCTTTCCAAATCACTATTTTATTTTGGTGTTTATTTGTGGTTTTTGACTTAACTTGGCCTTGATTACCTTATGATTAACTTACTTTATTAAGGTTGTGGATATCCAATCAATTAATCCTACATTTGCCCCATCCTTAGACTACTATTCAATTGAAATAAGAATTATTACAATCAACTATGTAATAAAGCTTATAAATCATTTTACCATTATCAACCATAGTTGTCCATAAAAAATGATCAATGATCGTTGATTGATTTATAAGTTTTTCTACCATTTCAGGGGTTAAAAGCAATGTCCCTCTGATGGAGGGATACTTCTTAGGTTTAATTTATATGATATTACCTTAAAAAAATTCAATGATCGATAAACGAAATCATTTTTTAGTAATTGTGTTGATAGGACTTTTCTCTAGCTTAGAAAAGTAGGATTGAATAAATATTTTTTACATTTCAAATTGGTTGGATTGACATATAACAGAAGTTAGATAGAAAAAAATTAAATCATAATAAATCAAATTTTTATTGTTTCACTTAGTGGGTATTTTGCTAATGCATTAATTATTTAATTTTAGAATTTCGTAGACTTTTTTTAAATTGATTGATTTTTTTACTTTTATTGCAGAATTTTGATTTTTGCTATTGTTATTTTTTATACTTGAGATATAAAGGTACGATTTGTTATCTTTTTTTTTGTTCAATATGTAATTTGATATTATTATTATTTTTAGTTTATACAGAATGATCTAATGAGGTGATTAGGTAATTATTTCATAGTTGTATTTTGAAGTTCATATTTATATTTTTGTTTGGATTTGCTGAAATGAGAAATTAGGCAAGAATAACGTTATACTCTCATGACTTTTGTTTATACATTTGAAAAGTAGGATTGAATAAATATTTCTACATTTCAAATTGGTTGGATTGTCTGTTCGGTTGACTTTTGTTTCTGATTCGCATTTCGATGCAGGTAAGGCTATTGTCTGGTTATTTCCGTTTCTGGCAATATATCCGGTTGCTTGCACTCCTCTTGTATGGTTTCCCCCTCATATCTCTTGGTTATATTGTTTTTTTCTATAAAGCAGAAAAAGTTGAAACGTTTGACTTCTGGAATAGTCTTTAGTGGTTTTTCTTTGTCTTTTTTGTGGTGTTTGTCTTTTTTTTGACCGGTTGACAAGGTTCTATTTTTTTCTTATTGTTGTTTTATATTCTTCATTATCAACAGTTGATTTTGTTGTTTGGTGGTTAGATATTGTTTCATGTTTTGCTATGATTTTCTTTTTGCAACTTTCAAGTTTAGAGGTTATAATCTAGATACATTCTTAAAATTATTGGAGTGGTTTTCCTTTTATAGTTATAGTTTTTTAAATGATAATCAAATGTTTTGTTTCTTTACTTTTAACAATGAATGTAAGTTCTTTAGAGTGTTTCATTCTATTGTATATATAATATTATTATTTTATTTATAAGTTTCTATGATATGGCATTTGAGTATTAATTGTTGTTTAATATTTATTATTTACACGTTCTGTTCTCATAAATTGAGTTGTCATAAAGGTGTTCAAATATTTATTAGTTAATTTTTTGGGTTTGAAATTTCTGGCTGTTAGATTTTACTGTTTCTCTTATTTAGGTTAATTATTGATAAAATTTAAAAAAAAACACATTTTGAATAATTATTTATTGTGGGTGAAGATTTTAATGCTGAGTGTGACTTAATAGTATTTACTTAAATATTATGTTTTAATGTTGAAATTGCTGTAAAACTTCCAAAAAAGTTGCGTTCGATGGGTACACAAAAGTGACAAAGGCCATGATAGAATTATATTCGTTTTTCTCTTTAATTTTTCCCTAAAATTTAGCTATTACTTCTTAATCAATTTTTTTCTTTTAGTTTTGTCTTTTTCAGGCCCATAGAGTATGGATGGTTTTACTGTGATCCATTTATCAGAAACGTTTCACTAGCTTCAACTTTGTAGGTTTAAGCCTTCCAAATACCTTTTCTTTCTTTTTCCTTTTTATTTTTTGCAAATTTATATCTTGAAATAATTATATATTTACTCTATTCAATTTATTAACATTTTTGCTTGACAAACAATTAAAAACTTAAATAAAACATTTTATTTACAAAACATTTTGAAGTTATGGACATAAACTAAGCCTCGGATGTAATTATCTTATTCCAGTAAATTAATGGATTAAGAAATGTTGGCGGTATAAAGAGTGGGACTTTCTACTGTAGAATTTGATAATTTTACATGTATTTTTATTTGTTTAATTGCTTGTTTTTTGTAATTTGCATGTGCGTACCCATTCTTATAGAGTTTTATTTTACTTCATAAATGGTCAAATGGTTTTGCATGTATGATTTCTTTATCTAAATTGTATTTCTTCTTTTTTTTTTCTCCTGTTAATGTCATAAAAATTATCTATTGGATTCTCTTCTTTGATTTTTTTTCGTTTTTGTGTATTTTTTGTTGAGCCATTAATATGATCTTCCATCGAAAACAAACGGCTATAGCTGAAAAATTAAAATCCGAGCACCATACTAGGTATTTACATCATGTTTCAATCTCATCTAAGGTCATAATAAGTATTGTATATTCTTCGTTTGACGCAAGTGAGAGTAGGTCTCAACCCCAATTCAAGTTCAAGTTTATATTTTGAAATTCATTTTATTTTTAGTATTTAATTTCTTGTAATTATTTTTAATTTTGTGATAAATGAGTTCCATTTACAGGTTGTTTCTCGGTTTTAAAGTGAGCAAGGACGGCTCAATAAATTTAAAGGTCTAAAGTGAAATATTCAAATGAGGTTTTTTTTAATTGAAATTAAAAAAATTATTAATATTTTATTTTTTTAGCTTGTTGAGATGTAAAATTTTTAATTAAACTTTTATAATCAAATTCTTCTAATATTTCTTTTTCAATTGATAATATAACTAATCCATTTAATCTTTTTTGAGACATTGTTGATCTTAAATAAGATTTTATTAATTTTAGTTTTGAAAAACTTCTTTTTTTTGAAGCAACACTTACTAGAATTATTAATATTATTCTAAAAACAATATATGCATTTAAAAAAAAATCGAGTCTTCTTATATGATTAAGTATGTCAATTGGACTGTTTTTTTTTGTATAATTTTTTTAAAAGTTTTTAACTCTGAAAATAAATCGAAACCATCAATGTCAGAATAGTTGTTATATTTTAAGAAACATTCAAGATTAAGGCAATATTCTTTCAAATGAGGCTCACAGTTTTATGAAGATAATAAAAAAACAGACTTGTTATGTATTATTTGGAGAAAAAATGAAATTAAAGGAAGAAAGAGCAAATGAAAAAGAAAAATTTTAAAAGTAAATATTATATATTGAAAAAAAATAATTAGTTTTATATATAGGAAACAAAATAACTGTTGAAAATCATTAAATGCGTTGATTGAAAATAAAAAAAATAAATGAGAAAAAAATAGTTGTTGGAGATGATTAAATATATATGACTGTTAGTTTATTGAAAATAAGAGAATATAATTGAGAATTAATAGCATTCTAAAAATAAAAAAGTAATAAAAAATTGAGATTTATTAAACATATAATTAAAAAAGTGAAAGAACAAATAATTTTATTAATTATATTTTACTTTTATATTTTTTTAATTTTTATATATTTTTAATATAATTAATTATATTATAATTATTATAAAATTATAAATTTTTTCTAAAATTAGTAGCTTCCCAAATTGAGGGCTTAAAGCCCTTGCTTGGGTGGCTTCACCCAAGGGTCGACCCCGAAAGTGAGTGTCATGGTTACCGTGTTTGGCACCAGAGAAAATTGATATATTATTATACTTTCTTCTTATTTCTAACTCCTTTGTTTTCTTGCGTATAACATAATTATTAGTATCAATTCACCACTAAATTGAAATTGATTAAGAAAATAAAAAAAGATAGTGAAACCAATATTTGGACTTTTCTTATGGATATGTTTAACTACATTTATGGTGAAGAATTGTTCGATTGCTTTGAAATCATGTTTCTCTATTCATATCAAACCAAGAATTTGGATTAGCTGAAAATGCTATTTACTTATATGATAATTTATGGGATAAAGTTTGTGAAGAAAAGTTTATGCTTCTGTTAATTTCTATCTAAATCAAATTAGGCGTGAGAGACTGATAGTTTTTGAGCATACATCGTTTTTGTCATTCCCAAATGTAATTTCATCCTAAAAATACTTTTTAATGACTGACATAATAGCTTTATGTGGGCGATACCTATTCTCCAGCTTAGAATAGTTACTTTATTCTCAAGGTGTTCATCTCTTTCATACTTTTTCTTTTCTTTTCGATTCAAACTTTTCTTGAAATTTTAATTTGGTGTTGGTGGGATGGAAGGTTATTGTGCTCCTGTTCTTCTATTAAATTCATAATGGTTGAAACTATGTTCTTGCAGCTATTTTTGTATCATAAAGGGTCTAACTTAGAATATTTATTCTGTTCAAAACGTTGTCTTCTCTATCATCTTCTTTTTCTTTCTCATTCAATATTTTCCTAAAGTTTCAATTTGGTGTTGGTGGGATGGAGGATTATTGTACTTCCTGTTCTTGTATAAAATTCATAATGAATGAAATTATGTTCTTGCAACTATTGTTGTATCTTAAGAATGAAACTTATATTAATAAGTTGCTTTGTATTTCTGATTTTGCTCAATGTTGCTTTCATTTCACTCAAATTGGAATGAATTAGGGGTTGAATTATATGGTGGAAACCTCCCGGTTTTGAGGATTGAGTGAAAGTTCTTTACAGTTTTAAGCTCCCCCAACAACGTTGTGCCATGTCTATCCTTCGTCCTTTCTTCAGTAGAAATATGTGATTGTTATGCAAGTACCATGCTCAAGGGCATTTATTTGCAACCTTTATGTGGAAATTTCATCTTCATTTTTTTGATTCAGACAAAGAAGGATGAGATGTTACAGTTCAAATTGAAGCCCATCCTTTTCTTAGAGAAGTAGGTTGGGAAGATAAACCGAGGAAAGCTTTTGACAATGGACATCAAGAGACTGCTGCCATTTGAAGACAACAGGTTTGACTTTGTTATTTTCATACAAATCGTTTTATCATAATTTCTGTTCATTTTTCCAAGTGTCAGTAATATTGTTTCCATAAAAAAGAAGCTATTATATATTTTTGACAATACTAGTTCCATACAATATTAGTTCTATGCCAATTATACTTTGTATTGTTGTAATTGATTTGTAGTTTCGTTGCATATCATTTTTTTGCAAAATTTTGTTTACACAATAACAATGATTTTTTAGTTTATTATTTGTGAATTTTTGTGATATAAATTTTAGGCAATTTTGTTTACACACGTTTTGTTCATGTAATAAAACTCAGTCAGGAAATGAGCTACAAAATTTTGTTCATGTAATAAGTCAGGCAATTTTGTAGTTTATTATTTGTGAATTCCATTTCAATTATTTTATTGTCTCTTTTACTTAAGAAACTATGGTTGTTATATATACTATTAACATAAATCTGATTGTTTCTTTCTCCATGTAAGTATAATCAAGAAATATGATTTTACTTGAAGTTTGTAAGTCAAAACATATCTTACAGGTAACTTACAAACAATGAAAACTTGCAAATGACAAAAATTAATTATTTTGTTTGAACAACATAATTTAATGAAAAAAAATTACTAGATATTTGATAGGATTATTATTATTTTTGGATAAGTACTGTTTTATAATCATATATTTCGGTTATATTTTTGCATGTTTAACAAGATTACTATCTTCTTTATATAAGTATTGTTTTAAAACCATATATCTGGGACCAGCTTTCTAATGATTGAAACCAAATCACTATCTGCAATTAATACCAATTTTATCTTTTCCTCTATTAACAAAAACTATATATTTATACAGTTGACTAATACAATATAACTTTTCCTATAAACTCTTTTGAAGATACTAAATTGAGACTTACGCTATGGGCACCATGTTAGTGTGTGTGTGTGTGTATATATATATATGTAAGAACCATCATATATTCTTGTGTATTTTGATTTTCTGTTTCTGAATCTGTAAGAGTCTGATTATCTTGATTTTCTGTAGTTTTTAATAATTCAATTTGTTGTCTAATTTGTTGTTGTTCTTTTCTTAGTCTGGAAATTTCTGTTTTTATGTTTTTTATGTCTGAATTTAATTCTTCTTTCGTTATTTTTCTTGGTTTTTTTTTTCATATTTGTCAAAAATGATATTTTTAATATTATATATGGGTTCCTCATATAAAACAGTTTTATCATATTTTTCTTTTATTGAATCTTTTAATTTTTGAAGATATTCTTTCTTTAATATTGGATCTTGTATTTTATCTATGATTTCAATAATGAATTCTTGGTCTTTTGTTAGGACATTAATTAGATTTTCACTTTCTGTTGAGGATTGGGATGTAGTATGGATTCCATCTATTTGTAAATCTTCTAAGGATTCGCTATTGATTATTTCTTCAGTTTCAGATGTTGATGTTTCTAAGAGTATTTCATTAATTTTTTGTTCAGTTTCTTCTCCTAATTGGAGTTGGTTGATTTTCTTTCTTATTTTACAATATTTTGAAATATGACCTGTTTTTTCACATGTAAAACGTTTTATTGTTTTGTCTATATTTGTAGACTTGTTTTGTTTTTGTTTTTGTTTCTTGTATTTTTTATATTTTGGCTTCTGATAATATTCTTGAAGATTCTTTTTGTGTCTCTTTTGTTTTATTGGTTTTGTAGAGCAACAAGGTTTTGAAGAAGAGAATTTATTTTTGATATCAAATTGTTGACAAAATGATCCTAATTCTTTTGCACACAATTTTCTTTCTTTTTTTAATTGTCTTTGGAGTTTTAAATCTTGTTAGATTTTTAATTCTTCTTTTTGAGTGAAGCTTATAAGTTCACCATAAGTAAGGTTTTCATAAGATATTATTCTTTTGTAGGTTTCTCTTATTTGGTTCCTAACTTTTTCTCCTAATAATATAGAAAGTCCAGCTAAGAATTTTTCTTTCCAGAAAGGTTGGTTATTATCTGATCTTTGCATTACTCTTGTCATAAACATATATTTATACAATTTGAAATCAATTAGTTTTTTGCATTTTAAATTTGACAATAATTCTGAATTTTTA
Source organism: Theobroma cacao (assembly GCF_000208745.1). NCBI lineage: Eukaryota > Viridiplantae > Streptophyta > Magnoliopsida > Malvales > Malvaceae > Theobroma > Theobroma cacao. Next base: position 4,798,354 of record NC_030859.1, read on the forward strand.
TCTCTCAGGTGAGAAGAATCTCCTATGAAATGTTTAGATATTGAGAAGATGAGAGTTGCAACGGCATCTTGTATTTCTCTTCCTTGATTATCTAAAATAAAATTGCCATCATTATCCTTTTTAGTAGCTTTTAGAATTTCTTGTTGTTGATTTGTTGTAAGATAATTGTCCCACCATCCCTTTAGTTATCTGTAAATCCAGCAACCAAGAGATGTGCTATAGCATGATCTGAAATTTGATCAGTCTGGTTTTGGGTTTTGTAAACATTTGAGACCATTGTCATTTGTTGGAGTGTGTTAAGAATATTGTATTCAGACATTCCATCTATATTCTATTCATAAATTGTATTTGCATTGTATTTATTTTGAAATGTTGGTTTTTCTTCAATATTTAAATATGGAGCTGTTATTTTAGGATAATAATATTTTTGAGGTTCCTTCCAAACCATTTTGTTGATTTGCTAATTATCTGATTCATCGGAATAGCTTCGTTCTTCTATTGCATGAATTGTGCGAGATTGTTGCGTTGGAGTTTTTGGAATTATTGTTCCTGAATTTTGGCTTTCTAAGGCATCAAATCTATCTTGTATTTCTTGTAAAAATTGATTTTGTTGTTCTTGATGATATTTTCTAGGTACTTCAAATGGAGTAAATAGTGGTTTTGAAGATTTTGAAGTTTCAGTTACAATTTTGTTTTCTTTTGTTGGTAAATTTTGAGTGATTTTGGGTTGATTTTCTACTAAGATTTCTATTTTATCTAATTGTTGTGATATAGTGTGTAAGTTTAAATTTGTATAATTATTTTGTTCAACTATCCTTTTTACATCTTTCGAAGATATATTTTCTCATAATTCAAGTACTCTCATTTTTAATGGGGTAGCTCTAATTCCTGTGTGTTTATGGGTATATATATATATATATAAGGATAAAAGCTTGGAATGGGGCCTTGTATCAATCTCCTCTTATGTTTGTTTTGTTGACATAATTGTTAGAGAATTCCTACGTCCTCAATAATTTCATGGGCAAGGGAGAGCCACAAACTTCATTGATCTTACCGTCCTGACAATCAAATGTGATTAAATCTACTTGAATACGAAAAGTTAATTATTCGATCCCATCTTATTGATTTGATTACAAGAGTTATTTATTCAAAATCCGAAAACATTTAAATCTAAAAAGATTCAATTTTAAATGATCGGATTAATAAATGGAAAGATTTTGTTTTGCTGGAACATTGCCAACGACAATTTCATCTCGTTTAACATGTGAAACAACAATGCAATGCGGGAAGTGAAAGGTATTGGGCTCAAAACGGATGGGGTCAAAAGCAATGTGGGGCGATCTGAGGACCAAAGAATGAATAGTGCAGGAGGCTATTAGGCTTAGGGTAAAAGTAATGAATAGTGGGCTCGGGTAATGAATCAGGTGGAGGGTTGAGCAATGGATTGTTGAAGGAAGGCTTGGTGGATTTAATTCCTGAGCCCAATATGAGATCCAAGAAAGATTCTGTAAGTGGGTTAGCGCGTCGGAAGGTAGAAGTTTGTTCTTCTCAGAGAAGACCATAGGTTGTGAACTAGTGATGGAAAGGAAATCGGGAGAGAAGAATTTGGAGTTCGAGGAAGACCTGAGGAACGGTAATGAGAAGCTGTCGGCAAGATCAATAAAAGATCTGGACAACCAACAAATGAAAGAATTGATCGTGAATGAAGGTGGTTCGAAGGAGAATTCGATGGAGAAAGAGAAGGATTTAACTAAGGACGGTAGAGAAATGGGAGATGCGTTTACGGCTTCAGAAGTTGAGGAAGATAAAAAATGAAGAATTCAACTAAGCTGTGGAAGAAAAATGGAGTAAGAGCAAATATCGAAGGAGCAAAAGAAAGAAATTCAGGACTAGAAAATTTTCCCCAGTAATTGTAAAGGACCTATCAAACAGCAAAAAAGGGAGCAAAAAAGGGGTGAATAAAGGGGAACAAGGTAGTAGTCAGAAAAAGGTAAAAATGGTGCACGATAAAACAATGGTTAGGTACTTTACGGTTTTTGCTATGTAGCAAAAAATGGAGAAGAAAGAAGAGTGCGAGGAACTTCATTGCTGCTAGCTCATATATAAGCACGCAATAAGCCACTAAAATGAATTCAATGATGCATGTGTGCTGCCGTGGGAGATGATGTTTTGGCTTCACAAGTGATGTTTTGCTTGGAGAAGTTTCCAGGCATTGAACCAGGCTGCTAGAAAATGCATGCAAGAATGCTACCAAGGCTTTTGAAATAGGAAATAATTCCTAAATTGATATACTCAGGCCAAGAGACGTCAACCACAAATTTTTTTTTTTTGAGCCAATACTAGATGCTTTAAGTTAATACAGTATGCTAGGGTCATAATTTCTTTTGTGTAATTAGTTGGTATTTTGATGAATGGGTTGGTGTATCTGGATTAGAATTAATTGGTAACTTGATGAATGGGATAGGCTCAAGAGTTGAATCTTCCAAAAACAAGAAAAGACCATCATCCTTTCCTGAACCTTTTCAACTATGGCACCAATGGGAGACGAATCCTCAAAATGGAACTGTAATATTTTCATCACCCAAGTCTAATCTCCTTCTAGAATAATATATTTCAATTAGAGTATAATTAAAGAAATTTATAATTCTTAAATGGACACGTAATGATCTTATAAACTTATTTATGAAATTCAAAAACTCTATCAATGATACATAAAATGATAAATTAACGTGCTTTACATTGAATCACAACATATAACAACTTATTAGTTGCATATTGAGTTTATTTAAACATATATCAGTAATGGAGAAATATATGTTTTTACAATATCTTAATATCAAATCTAATGTGTGGCAATTAAAAAGTAACCGTAAGAAAATATCTTTGGTAATCGGTTTCCCTGCTGCAACTACTAGCAAAAAGAGAGGGGGCAATGGTGGCAGAAAAGGAGAGAGAAGTGAAGTGGTGATAGAGAATTTGGTGGCTGAGCTTAGAAGTATAAGCAGTGCAATCGAAAGGAGTAGGGAAGACTTCAAGATGATTGCTGATTTCATTGCAAGGAAAGGGGCATGGCTTTGTCTGCCGAAACCAGTCAAAGATTGATTCCTTTTTCCTTTCTTTTCCTCACAAGTTGAAAAAGGAGATACATGTTGAAGCAACTAGAGGGTACTTCTATGTCTGAAAATTGATCATCATTTGGCTATAATTTGTGAGAATGGCAAACTACATTGGACCAACTGGAAACGATGATTTCATAAAGTATTTGATTTTGCTTAAATTTGGTTTATGGAGAATAAGTAAGGGATTAAGAATCTTGTCATATATTATCACGCCCTAGACTCGAGGCATAATAGACGCCGCACACCTGCAAGATAAACCCTACAGGCATGCAAGGCTCAAAACCTATATCTTACCCAACTAACTAAAATGGGTCAAATATATTTATGAAATATAATAATTCTCAAATTTATGGTATTGAGATAAAATCCTGAATAAATAATTTAAGGTAGCAAAAGGTTCATAATATTTAAACAATCCTAAAACAAACTAACACCATATGCTAGCCTATGAAACATCACTCTCCGAAGTTTCTCACGTGTTTGGCCAAATCACAACCTGAAAAAAATGAAGGGGTGAGTCCAATAGCTCAGCAAGTGACTAACATCCCTTCAACCGGATTAAGCATGCATAAAATATTTAGGCTAAAAGCTTTTATTCTCATATAAATATCAAAAACCGAATTTTGGATAATCTAATTCAAATAACAAAACTATCTTAATTCCAAAATTTTAAAATAATGGATAAATATGATTTCACAATTATTATAGATTTTAATGGTCTCCGGTAACTTACTATGACCATATTTAACCCTTATAGCATAGGTCATAATCATAACAGAAATCACAATTAACCCCAGTGGCATGTGTTATAAAAAACCACAATTAACCCTAGTGGCATGGGTCATAAGTATGTCAGAAGCAACCATTGGCTGCTCTGAACAGATATCACAAGTACCACTAGTCTGTAACCGGTGGTGCGGTTGAGAGATCAATCTCAAATCACATAATACATGTCAACATGGCCAACGTTTAACCCTCATTGGCAGGATCATAACATAGTCATACTAGGGAGACAAAATAAAATATATTTTCTGATTACCCAAGTTCACAAAACGATAATAGTCACTTTCACAAAACTCATATCATGCACATCAAAAGCATATTTATTTCAAACTAAGTACTTATATATATATAATCACGAAGATAATCATATATGCATATGTTAGATAAAATCATATTTATATTTCAAAATCAGAAATCGTATTTCGCAAAAATTCACATTCTAAAATCCAATATACGAAAATCATATATATACATTTTGCATGCTCAACCCGATTTTTACAAATCATAGGATAAAACATATTATACATAATATATGAAATTTAATTTCACATTGAGGCTAATTTTTAAGGTGTGAAAACACCAAAGGGATATCAATCACTTACCTGATTTTGTCAATTCCACTTTTGAGTAGTAAATCAGAAAATCCTCCTAGTAGCCTAATATTTCAAGAAATACATACAAAAATCAAAACTGAATTTGTAAACAAATCCTACAAGGTGACTTTCCATTGACCATCCTAAACACTTAGGGTGTATAGCAACCTCTATTGCAATTTAAAAAAATTTTCAATTAAATAAGTAACATATTATTATTATTATTATTATTATTATTATTATTATTTAAATTTATAAGGATCAAATAAAATTTAAAAATTAAATTTAAATCATAGAATTAGTAAAGATTTTAATTTCTGATATAAGATAACACTAATTTCAATCACAAAAATCATATTTAAAATTTTTCATAAATTTTTGATGTTTTAGTAAAATTTACTAATTTAAGAAATAAATTTATAAAATATAAATATATATACTTTTAGATATAAAAAATACAGTAGAAATCACATATCTAATAGTTATGAAGTTTACAATAGAATTTATCATATATTAATTAAAATCGAATTTTTAAAAGAATTAAAAAGAATTTTCTATTTTCTGAAATTTTTAGAATCTAGATGGTCATTTGGCCTACTTTGAGCACTTGTAACTTTTAACTCGAAAATTTTCCAGTGATGAAATCAATACCATTATGAAGTATTCATATCATACTACAACACCAAAATTTGTTTCGATTAAAAAGAACACAAAATTCCTAAGTTTAGAAAGCCAAAATTCTCAAAATCGTCACAAAAATACCTAGATTTCTGAGTTTCCAGTATCAACGAGCCTAATTTGAGGTTTCAATTCTCTTAACACATGAAGCTTCTAACTGAGCCATTGATGCCAAATTAAACACCTAATTTCATACTACAAAAGCCCTCAAAGAAACGACCAAAAATATTGCCGGAATATGGAGTTCCGGTGACCCAAGGTCCGACTGTCAAAACTGTTGAAAACCAGATTTCTAATTAACTTCAAAAATTCATACCTTCCTAACCACAAGGCCAAACGAGATGCTACAAAAGCTATTGAAAAGATCTTTTCAAGACCTTTCCATTGGTACCCATCATGCCATTGGAAAGTCATTGAAAAAGTGCCGGATTTAAATAAAAAGGTAAGAAAAAGTGTAAATTATTTAGGACTTTTGTGTCCAAACTATGAAAATACAACCCTAACATACCTTAATCAACAATCTCTTGAATACTTTTCCCTTTCCTCTATCTTTTTTGTTCCCTAGTGCTAAGCTCTTCTGACTGCCTATCGTTTAAGTCTGATAAATAAACTGACGTGAGTTTTCAGTCTTTTCTTTTTAAACGTGTTAAGATAAAACTGATTACGTTTATTTTAAAATATGATAAGATTAACTGATTGTTTATATATATATATATATATATATATATGATAAGGTAAGGCTGATGGATTTTCTTTTAAATGTGATAACGTAATCTGACACCAACTAAAATATCTACTCTATTTTCAAAAAGTTATTTATTTATTTTCTATTATTAATATTTTTTTTGTCAGGGGTATTACATATATTGTTCATGCATGTAGTCTTGATTAGAATTAAAATCAAAATAAATTTTTGTGAGAATTATTTTCTTTCTTTTGGTACAATTTTAGTGAGGGCTGTATTTTTTTTATTACTTTTGATCAAACTTCAACCAAAAAATGACATAATATCTAAAAAAAATTCAATTATGCAATTAATTCTTTTACTCTGGTAAATTGATGGATTAGTCTTTGTACTATAATATATAAAATTAAGTTCCCATATTTTTAAAATTAACAATGTCAGTCCAATTGTTAACTGTGTTAAAATTTTTTGTTATTTATTTCGACATGATTTTTTTTTTTTGCTAATTTGACATTGACTATGATAATGTTTTAATGATGATGTGAAATTTTTTTATCTATTTCGCAAAACTCTTTTCATTACTTTAAATTATTACGTACAGAAATTCAATTTTTCTCTATCTCAAAGCACTCTTTCCCTAAATCTCATAAATCTATTCATATGTTTTATTTGTTTCCTTCCCAATCCCATTTAAAACCACTAGCTCAAATTGGATCATTCCAGCCACACTTATAATATCCATGTCAGTGTTTGATCACGTCATGTTAGCACTGTTATTGCATCATTTGTGAAAATGCCACATTATTAAATTCAATGTCACATTAGTACAAAAATGTCATGTCAACATAATCAAATGCCATATCAACATAGATAGTAGAAAATTTTTAACACATTGAACTGACATTATCAATTTTAAACGTATAGGGACTCAATTTTTAAAATTATTATAAAAAGACTAAATCCACCATTTAGATAGAGTACAGGAACTAATTGTATAATTTGATCCTGAAAAAGCTCTCTAAACTTTTAAAAAAAAATCAAATAAATTCTTATGTTTTTATTGCCTTTAATCAAGCCTTTGTACTTTTATTTTAGATCAAATAGGTTGTTATAGACTTGAAAATTCGTGTTAACGTGTCAAACACGTTTAGACACGAAACACGTTAAGGTTAAACACGAATACGACACGTTTAATATTCATGTCTTAAATTTAAAACACGTATATATATACGTTTAACACAAGTGTAACACGACACGACACGATTAACACGTTTATTAAACGTATCAATATACAACACGACACGATTAATAACATGTTTAACACGATCAAACAAAAATATTTACAATTAAATAGAATTTTATTATTTAAATTTAAATTAAACATAATAAAATATGAACTGATGAAGATGAAGAATAAACTGAAAACAAAAGCTTGATCAAAACAAGAAGCAAAAAGATTTACTTCAAATGCATCAAATGGGTACTCCAAAAATGGCTAAAGCATCAATATTTTAACAAAATAGAATAGACCGTTGCATGCATAAGAACAAGCATTCCCTGTACAGATCCCATAAACAAACTCGCCCATTCCAAAAGTAAATGTAATCTCAATATTTCAAATGCCCAAAACCATTCAACAACCAAAAGTCGCAGCTCCTGATAGAGAGCCGCAGCTGCACTCAGCATCATAGCCCGGTCCTCCTTCCAGAATGTCCACCTTACGTCCCACCCCAACCTCACCCTATGATATCCCTCCCCTGACTCTCCAAGAAAGTCCACCCAGAAAACCAACAAAATTCATATACAAGGGGCAACTACCCAGGAACTAAAAAACTACTAAACGACATTTTTCTAGAGACTCCCAATCTAAAGCTGCTGAATAAACCCGCTCAACACTCCCAATCTAAAGCTGCTGAAGTGAAAAGGGAAAAAGAAATTGAAGAAGAGAAGAAAGATATGGTGAAGAATGACTGGTGGTGCCGTGGTGCGCCGTGCATTAGCCGTTGCCTCATCCAAAATAATAACTAAAAAAATTAGGGTTGAGTTACTTGAGTATGTATAATAACATTAATATCCTTTACAAAATTAAAAAAACTTTTTAAAATAATTATTTAAAATTATTTATATAAGGCTAAAATAGTCTTTAACTATTAATGTTTAACAGGTTAATAAATGTGTTACGTGTACACGTTTAAATACGCTAATACAATTAAATAAATGTGTTTGTCGTGTTTGACACGTTAAGATACGAAAATTTTTGTGTCTTAACGTGTCAGGCACGTTTAGACACGAAACACGTTAAGGGTAAACTCATAACCTATTTAACTCGTGTCTTCTCGTGTCGTATCCAAAATTACCAGATCTAGATTATTATGACTAATTATTATTAGCTAAAGATAGGGATGACAATGGGTACTCTGTTACAAAGTATCTGTAGGTACCCGACCTGGTTATATAGAGTTAGGGTATTTTATAATTGAGTTTAGGTAGTAATTTCACTATCCGTATTGAGTTTGGATAAGGTTGAGGTACCACCCTTGGATACCCGATACTCGAATCCAATTATGTTTTTTTTTTAATTTTTATGTAATTAAAGACAAACATATATGTTAATTAAATTAATTTATGAAACTATGATTATTAATTAACTTGTAATATCTTTTAATACATACACTTTATATATTGTGTTAATTTATGAAGAATATAATTAATATTATATATATTTTTAGTATATATACTTTAAATATAAATATATTTACTTATAAAATTATTAATTATAATATATATACCTTTGTTTATATAAACTTATAAACTATATACCTAAAGAGAAGTTGTGAGATTAGAATAGTTATGGAACCTAAAATTTTTTTTTTTGCACCTGAACATTTGGCTTATTAGTTGGTGCATAGTCCCCTTGCCTACAGAGCAGGGTTCAAATCCTCTCTCCCCCAATTATTAAAAAAAAACTATTTTTTTTAAATTTTATGTAATTAAGGACAAACTCATATAGTTAATTAAACTTATAATATTGTTTAAGTTGTTTGGATATTTGTTTTTAGTTATTTAAGTTGATATTTGAAATATTTATTTGTGATTATTTAAATTTAAATTTTATTGTTTGTATGCTTTTATAAATTCAATTATTAGTGAATTATATGGAATATGGATGGAAATATTATTGTATATAGATATGGGTACGGATTTGGATTTAGATAATTGGATACTCATGAAGAGCATTTTAATAATTTTTTTACATAATCGAGATTTTAAACGGGTTCGGGTAATTATCAGATAATTGGTATGTATTAGGGTTCGAGTTAGGGTAGTTAATTTAAAAAATATTCGGGTAATTATAGGGTTCAGGTACACCATTTATTAATCAAGTTCGAGTTTAGGTTCTTCAAAATTAACCGGTACATTACCCGTTGACAACCCTAGTTAAAGATGTCACATAGTGTTGATGTGGTACATTGACATGTCACTCGGTATTTTCACCCTTCACCTAGTATTTTTAATTTCCATGTTAATGTCAGATATAGAAATGGCAAGTGATATTTTGACTAATAATAATTAGTCAAACATTTATCATTTTTTCTAAAAGTAGGCAATTATTAATCATAATGACCTATTTGATCTGAAATAAAAAATATAAGAATTTGATTAAATGCAATAAAAAGAACATAGAATTATTTGAATTTTTTAAATAGTTCAAAGATTTTTTAAAATATTATGCCAAATATAATTAATTAAAATAGTCCATGGGAAAAATAATTAATAGAGTTCACAATTAATAGAATAATTATTTTAGTAAAATAATTCGTAAATAATAGTATTTTTATTAAAATAATATATTCACATGTGAATTACACCTCAAATAAAAGGTAATAAATTAAAAAAAAATCATCGATGCCTAGCATTATAATTATAAGAGCAAATTTGGAAATTTGGAAATATTATTGAAAAAAATTGGTTGTACTTACTAGTTGTATATTTATTTTATGATTTTTTTGTACTTTCTTAACTAAAATGTCACTAATTTTTTTAATACAATACTACCATTTGATCCTAATCTTCAAATTATTTCAATTTGTTCTTAACTTTATTGTTATCTAAACTATAATGATTTTCAACTACAACGGGTATGATAGTCATTTTATATTTTTTAATAAGTGCTTTTTGGTATTTTGCTATCTATTAAATGGAAAACATATGTCTATCTGTTTTTTGGTATTTTTCTGCTATACTTTTCAACAACATATCACGTTATGTGTATCTCACAGTCTTTCCTCACACATAGTTTGGAAATTTTTTCAATCTAAACTATATGATTCTCACCTAAAGAGGATATTATAGTCATTTTATATCTTTTAATAGGTGCTTTTTGGTATTTTTCTATCTATTAAATGGAAAACAAGTGTTTGCTTTTTGGTATTTTTCTGTTGTACTTTTTAACAACATATCACTCTTATACGTGTCTCATAGTTACTCCTCACACATGATTGAGATATTTTCTCAATTCTAATGAAATGGTTTTTTATTTTTCCTTTTCTTTTCACCCGACTCCCCAAACTTCCCTTTAAAATAACCACCACTTCCTTTAAACAAAATCTCATATTTTTGTGCCCTTCCATCCCTTCTTTCCTTCACTTTTTTATTTCCTCTCTTTTTAGAGTTTTTTTCTTCTTTCGTTGCTTCCTCTCCCTTTAGAGTTTTTTTCCTTCTTTGGTTAGTTCTTTCCCCTGCTTTGAAACCACAAAACAAATAGTAAAAGGAAAGTGAAAAAAAAATTTACTTTAATCAAGCTTTAAAAAATAAAAAATATTCTTTCTGTTATCTTTCATGCCGTGAAATTCATGCAAATCAAGTTAATAGAGCTGAATTTCTTGCTTTAGAAATTGATTATCTCTGTTAATTAACTTCTCAAGTGATTAAAAACAAACATTGCACTTAGCAAACAAATACTGAGATAGTTTAAAGTAACAGAAACAACTTTTAGTTTAATTTATAATTAATTTTATCTTCTACGATTTTAAACTTATATACAAAATTTATAATTAATTACTGTAGCATAAAAGTTATTTTATCTCTTTGATCTAACTTTTTTGTGTCCAAAAATTTATGGAAGAGATTAATATCGAGATGTAGAATCTTCATGAAAAGAATAGTACACATCAAGTAAATTACTCAAAATTCGAATGCTAATGACTATAATAAAGGTTATTCTATCTCTTTGATCTGACATGCTATAATGATTGATGAAAGTCAAGCTGGAGAGGTTGTGTAAAGAACGCAGTGAGTGATCTTTGATCTTAGGAATGGGAAGAGGTTGTGTAAAGATGAAAATCAAAATGCTTGCAGTCGACAAGGAGTGGCTAAAGATTCCGCTAAAAAATATGATAGTCAAAATTGAGGACAAGGCCTTGTACGTCAAGTCGAAAGAGCCAGACATGAATTAAGGGACATTTGAATTTGTTGCTACTTCAACTTTTGTTTATCTTCAAAATATCTATACACATTCAAGTTTTGTGCACTAATTAAAGGCCAAAACTATATGCCTTGCTTCTGGATTGATTTGATGATGTTATCATTGCTTAAACCAAGGATTTTGAAAGTTGTAACTTTTAAAATTAGATTTCTCCATACAAGAATGCTTATTAGTCCTGATGATATTTGTTTCTTTTACCAAATTAAACTTGTTAATTTGATGATGTATGAGTATTCTATAATTTTAACTGCACCTTCTTAATTATTCCCATGAAGGCTTCAATCTCGTAGATAGGTTTTTAATGAGGTTAACTTTTAGATTTTTTTATTATAATAGGTTTAGGGAAAATAATAATTACAAGTTTATTTAGAAAAATTATAATATCTAAATGTAATTAATTAAAAGATTCCATGTGAAAAATAATTAATAAAAGTTCACAATTAATAGAATAATTATTTTAGTAAAATAATTTGTAAATTAGTATTTTTATTAAAATAATATATTCAAATAGCCCTAAAACATTATGCCAAATATAATTAATTAAAAGATTCCATGTGAAAAATAATTAATAGAGTTCACAATTAATAGAATAATTATTTTAGTAAAATAGTTTGTAAATTAGTATTTTAATTAAACTAATATATTCACATTTGAATTACACCTCATAATAAATTAAAAAAATCCTCCATGCCTAGCTTTATGAGAGCAAATTTGGAAATTTGGAAATATTATTGAAAAAAATTGATAGTACTTTTTTTTTAAAGTACGTAATTTTATTACTGATTGTCAAAGTTAATTTTTTTTTAATAGGGGAAAGAACAAAACAAAGCTAACTACACCATTCTAATCCATGATACACCTAAAGTGTTTGCAAATAAACAACTGAAAATGCTACCTGTAGAAGTTTCGAATATGTGTAACCCCAAAGATAGGTTTTCATTATGTATAGCCATCCAATAGATGATTGGCTCCACGATGACTGTGAGAGATTGAACAATCCCAATCCAATAAAAGTAATTTCTTAATATCTCTAAGAAGATGAGCATTCGGGTCCATTGTAGTACTTTGGCTGGAAATTTTTTATATAGTTAGCAAAGAATCATAGTCAACCTGTATCTTCCTGTAACTTCTATTCCAACACAAACTTAAACTTTAGTAGATAGTCCAAAGTTCAGTTGTTAGAGAAAAAGAGATGTCGATCGTGTATGTAAACCCCACAATCCAATTGCCATTCTCATCCATGATCAAACCACCTGCTACGCCATTCCCAGTTGGCTTTTTGCACTCCCATCAAAATTAAGTTTAAAATCTTTGTACTTTACTTATACAAATAAAGTAAAATGGTCTAATAACCCCTAGGTGCAATCAAACCCGATTTAGGGATATATGGATTACGTATGCTATACCCAAATCACTTAGTCGGTCGCATTAAATTATCCCATAAACGAACAAGAGAATTAAATAAGCCATGAGCCTATCTGAACCGTCAAGCCTAGTCCGAATCATCTTTATTCCCACCTTTAATCTGTCCCATTGATGTCTAGAACAATTGATTGTCATAACAAGTTGTCTTTGAGATTAATCGCTTCGCAAAAATGTAGCATTGTCAGAATCTACAATATCCGAAAATGCAATTGGCAACATCTCTCCTAACCTCCTCAACTAATCATCTCAATTGTATCCCCTTTACCTCATTTTTGGTTGGGGGAATGGCCTAAGGAACATTTATTCTTTTGTTGGTTGTCAAATGCTCTAAGGAATACCATTTCTCTAGAATGGTTATTCCCCAAAATCAACTAAAATTAAAGAATAACTAATACCAATGTCCCAATGGTGCTAACTATTCCATGGTTGAGGAATAGCCTTAAAAAAAAGACAATGACTAAACTGCCCATTACAAGTTTGGAAAATTACAACCCTATTTATATAAAAATATTTTTTTCTCTCTCCTCCCATTCTCCATTCATTCCCTAACTTTCTCCTTCTCTCTAATTTTTAATTATATATTATAAAAAATAATATTTTAAATTTAAAAATTAATTAAAATTATTAATATTTTAATCAAAATAACATTCAAATTATAAATAAAATATTAATATTTTAAAAAGTTAATGATTAAATTATAAATAAAATATTAATATATAAATAATCAATTATTAATATTTTAAATTAAGAATAAATTATTAACACTTAAAATAAAATAAAAATAAATTTTTGATTATATATCATAAAAAATGTTTTAAATTTTAAAAATGAATTAAAATTATTAATATTTTAAAAATATAATATAATATAATTTTAATTATATAATATAAAATATAATATTTTAATTTTAAAAATTAATTACAATGATTAATATTTTAATCATAATAACATTTAAATTATAAATAAAATATTAATATTTAAATTTTCAATTATTAATATTTTAAATTAATTATAAATTATTAATATGTAAGAAATAAAATAAAATAAAAATAACGTTTTAATTATATATTTTAAAATAATATTTGAAATTTAAAAATTAATTAAAATTATTAATATTTTAATCATAATAAATTAAAATTATAAATAAAATATTAATATTTTGAAATATTAAAGATTAAATTATAAATAAAATATTAACATTTAAATGATCAATTATTAATGTTTTAAATTAATTATAAATTATTAATATTAAAAATAAAATAAAATAAAAAATCATATATTATACTCTTATTATTTCAAAATTATTTTTACCAACCATACATTACAATAAATCATAATAACAATCTCTATCTTATTCTATTCTGTAAACCAAACTATATAATAATATTTTTATTCTATTCATATCCTATTCTATTTTCACAAAATACCTATTCTATTCCATTCCGTTTTATTCCGTGAACCAAACATGTCATGAACTAAACTCCCTACACGACACTTTTACTCTAGTTATCAGAAATTAAAATGCTTGGTTGGAGGTAATGGAATAGTCATTTCTCTCCTATTCTCATTCTTGAGATAAAATTACATTTGGTTCAAGGAAATGGTTATTCTTCGGAATAGCTATTCCAAGAGAAGCTTGAATAGCCATTACCAAGGCCTTCCTTGGTAATGGCTATTTCAAATTATTAAGAATAAGAAAAGAAGTTGATTAAATAAATATACATTTTTATAATTTAAAAAATTATCTTATAAAAAAATCCTAAGCCTATTTTTCTCTCTCTGTTCCTCACTCCTCTTTAGAGCACAAAAGACACAAAATTTTTTATTTCATTATAAAAAAAAGGAAATGAAAATATTTAAATATTATTTAATATATTAATATTTTTAACTATAATAAATATTATAAAGAATATTATTTAATATTATTATTTGAATATAATAAATGTAATAAAGAATATTATTTAGTATTATTTAAATTTAATGAAGAATATATTTTGTCTCTTAATATTAAATATTATTTAATTATAATAAAAGGTTCAATTATCTTCTAATACAAAATATTATTAAATTATAACAAAAATATGTTTGTATTTTGGTGAAAATATTATTTAATTATAGTAAAAGTTATTTTAATTTTATTACTTAGAATTTTTATCTTGTAACAAAATAAATTCTTTAATTTTAATAAAGAGTATTTTTTTCTCACCATAGTATTTTTGTTTTTTAATTAAAAAATCTTTAAATTTTAATAAAGAGTATTTTTATCATTTACCCATTATTCCTTAACTATTCTTAAAATTATTCCTGCCAACCAAACAATGGAATAAGTAATAATAACAATTCTATCTTATTCCATTTCGATGAACCAATCTACATAATAGTTATTCTTTCCTTATTTTATTCCCTTAGAATGATCATTCTATTTCCATTCTATTCCTTCCAATGAACCAAGCATGCTGTAAAGATAGAATAAAACTTTATTCTTTAATTTAAATGAACTTCTAAATCTACCGTTCAACTTCCTAAACTCCTTTAGTTACACCCTTATTTCAATTCGAATTCCATCTGTGTTGCTGGTTCTACACACACCCAAGCGTACGTGTCACACAAGTAGTATAACAGTAAGTAAGCATCATCTCCATAGGAAATTGTATCTAAACTTTTTCTAATTACTAAAATTTAACACTCTAATCTTATCCAAGTAAATCTAATTTTAAAAATTAATTAAAACTGATATTAAAGTAACAAGCTAAACTAATGAATTAATGCGAAGGAATTTCTAGAAGTTTAGTAAAATAGAGTCTAGGACTGTGGAAGTACTCTACTTTTTATTTGGATTTAATTTTATTCCTTATACTTATATCAATAGGTTGGTTGTTAGCCTAGAGTTCAAATTTTTCTACAATTCTCTATCAAAATATTGTAAACATACCTATCTTAACTAATTTTTCATATGTCTATGTAGATTAATTAAGATAGGTTCACTAAGCTTATACCTTAATCTTGGTTGCACATGGTATTTAGGTATATTTCTATCCTAAATACTAATCAAATCACCTATGCTTTTAAGTGAAGTGAAAACATGCTATTAGGGGTGAGCAAAATTGAATTGAACCGAGTAACCCAATCGAATTGAATTGAGTTCGGTTAGTTCAGTTTTTTGGTTAATTTGGTTTTGTTAATTCAGTTAATAAAAGTATTTAAGTTCCGTTTCGGTTAAAGAAATTGCTAACAGAACTAACCGAATTAACAGAACCCAAAAAGGGTATTTTGGAAATTTTTTCTAAAAAATTCCTAAACCTAAATACCCAATTCTTTTGGCCCTTGGTTTCTGCCTACTGTCGGTCACTTTCTTGTTTCTGCTTCTATCGACTGTCGGTCACTGCCGTTCGCCCATCCCTTAACTTCCATCTCCACTCTCACGGTCTCACCCTTTCTGATTTCTGCTTCTACCGATTACCGATCACTGCTATCCACTAACTTTCAATCTTCCATCTCCACTCTCATCGTCACACGGTCTCACCTTTTTTTATTTCTGCTTCTGCCGACTATCGATCTATCACTGTCGTCCCCTGACTTTCAGTCTTCCATCTCCACTCTCATCGTCTCACGGTCTCACCTTTTCTGGTTTATACTTTTGTCGATTGCCGGTCACTGCCATCTCCACTCTCACGATCTCACCCTTTCTGGGTTTCTACTTCTGCCGTTGTCGGTCACTGACTCATTGCCATTCTTGCTTCACCTTTTCGAGCCTTCCCACATCAAGTTATCGGTAAGTTTTTTTGGGTTTCTACAAATACTGTTCATTTAATTTAAGCTAGCTATGGGCCTCAATTATCTTCTACTTCCGGTTTTAAAAGCCACTTGTATTGGAAAAAAAATTAATAATTAATCACTAAAAAATTATAGACTAAAAAAAAATTACAGTGCATTAATAATTAGTACGTACTCTAGATAATAATAATTAATCACTTTAGCTCTATCACTTAGATTTCTTTTTTTCGTATACTTTTTTTAATTGGACAAGGTTGTGACATTCATTTATTTAAAATTTTTGTGACATTCATAAGAAACGAGAGGGGTGCTGCTGGAGCATATATTGGTTCTTACTTCTGAAATGAGTGCTTCTGGTGCTAATGTTAGTAATGTCTATTTTTGCTAGTATGTATTTTTGTTAGTAATGTCTTGTGTCATCTCAATGGTTGAAGTTGATAGACAATTTCTTTTGGAATGTTATATTAATTTAATCTAAGCTACTTCATTTTATGCATAGTTTGCTAACACCTTTACATTACTTATTTTGTTGCAGGCATATGTGGAAAAGTTTCAGAAGAATTAAAAGAAACATGGGAACCTTTTCATTTCTGTATTCAGTTTCCTGTAGCTTCTAGGAATGCCAACCTTTTCATTTATGTTTGTGTTTTATTCCTTAGAAGTTAATATATAGATTTTTTTTATTTTTGTATTAGAAGTTAATATACGATGCTGGCACTTGCTTGTCATATATGGGTGTTTTGTGCTAGTTGTGAATTGTGATGTTTCTAAATCTAGTGTCTAATAGTGATTGTTGCTCTCTAGGCATCCTGTTTTTATCTATGGTTTTATATGCCTGAGTTAGATGCTTAGACATTTTTGAAACTTAGCATGTTATTTTCTTGGCATTTAGCATTGATATGTTTGTCAATGTAGAGCATAGATATCTTTGAGCATAGAAAATTTTGAAACAGTTGGGCTGTTTTATGCCATGAGATTTCCTGCCATTGCTTCTATGCATGTGAAAGATAATTGTTAATATACATTTTGTGTATGGATTTTGTAGTAACAGGACTCTTGGTGAAGGATATCTCTGCTGAATTGGAGCCCCTGTCATTTTTTAAGTTCGGTTTATTAAGTTATGGATCCTTTGCAATTGTACATCAAATTATTTATTACGTTCGGTTTTTGTATACAAACAAAAAAAATTATTAAATTTGGTTTTCGGTAACCGAACCGAACTAACCGAATTAGTTCGATTTCGGTTAGTTCGGTTATTTATTTACTTTGGTTTGGTTTCGGTTAGTTTTATATAAGAGTTTGATTAATTCAGTTATTAGATATCCAATAACCGAATTAACTGATTGCACAGCCCTACATGCTATTCAAATCCTTGATTTATTCTAAATTTCCTTTGTCAAGTTGCATTTATAAACCCAACTCAATCTAATTGTTGATCAAACAATTAAAAGCAATAAACATTGATTTGAAATAAACAACACAATACCCATTAATATTGAGTAAAAAGAAATTAAAGTATCCAAACTACAAGTAGAGATTAACCACAATCCTAGGAATAGAAATTTAGTTCAACATATTTAATACAAAACCTAATATTTCCAAAAAATTGTTCTTTTCTACAGTAAGTAAGAGAGAGAGAGAGAGAGAGAGAGATGGAACTTGTGTGAGAAAGGTAAGTTGATGTGGATGAGCTTCGAAGAAAATCCTTCACTTTTCTTCTTCTTTTTCCTTTTTTGTGTAAACCAAATCCCTAACTTTTTCTTTCTTTCCTCAAAAGCTACTCCAAATCTTCCCTTTCTTTTTTCCCTAAAAAAAAAGTTTCTTTTATAACTTTTAAAAGTGACCTTCTGATCAGAACGTCCACATTGCTTAGCTTGGTGCTGTAGCGCCAAGCTCACTGCCTAAGGCAATGTTGCTTGGCTGGACAACCTTGTAGCGCTAAGATCTTGGTGTTGCAACGTTAGAGGTTCTGTTTGGTGAGGGGTTCTAGTTGACTGGGACAACGTTGTAGCGCTGGGCTTGCCGTTTTCATGCTTTGTTCCTTCAAGCTGCCTAGTGCAGAGCTACTGCGGTCAGGCTATTTTTAACGCGATTTTGACCATGCTTGGATTAGAACTTGGTGAAATGATAAACATGAAAGTTATAGCTCTTCCTTTTAGCTTTCTAATGTCTAAAAATCACGTTGATTGGGCTTCTGTAGCTTGAGGTATGTTTAAAATACCACTGCATATTCGGTGAAGTCTGTACTTGGCTAACTTGTGCAATTTCTTGTCACTTGACCTTTTCTTTTTTAATGACCTTAAAAACATAGGAGCTAAATCAGTCATAGCTAAAAATAGGCATTTTTACCATACAAATGAACTAAAGTAACTTGAAGTAAACTAGCTCAATAATGAGTTAACTAATTAGAAAAAAAACTAAGAAAACTATTTAAAACTTTGTCTAAACTCAAAGACGTGGTCATTTTATCACTCAAAATATAGTAAGATAACTCTATATAATAGAGTTATCAATCTCCATTTAAAAACTCCTAAACCACATCAAACTCTTATCACTAATATCTCCATTTTATTCATATCTTTTTAAACAAACGTTTGAAAAATTGATAGTACTTACTAGTCATATATTTATTTTATGATAATTTTTTTTGTATTTTGTTTACTTTTTTAAGAGAAATGCAATCATGGTCACTATTTTTTTAATAAAATATTATCATTTTGATCCTAATCTTCAAATTATATCAATTTTATCTCAATATAATTTTATTTCAATCTTTTTAGTCAATTTTCTCATTATTATATAGTTTTATTGCAATCTTTTTAATTAATTTTTCTTATTTAAAATTAATGAAATTGATACCAACTTATGTGGCATTTCTCATTTTTTTTTTTAATTTGATGGAATAGGGATGTCAACAGGTAAAGTATCTGCTAATTTTGAGATACCTGAACCCAAACCCGATTAAGTTGTAGAGTACCCGAACCCGATAACTATCTGGATATTTTTTAAATTTACTACCCTAACTCGAACCCTAATACATACCACTACCCAATAATTACTCGAATCCATTTAAAAACTCGAAAAAAATTTTATTTAACTCTTCATGGGTACCCATTACCCCAACCCGAATCCAAACCCATATCAATATATAATTAAATTATATTTTATAATTCACATCCATATTCAATATCATTCACTAATAATTAAATTTATAAAAGCAAACAAACAATAATTATATTCTAATCTCACAACCTCTCGTTAAATATATATATTATAAGTTTATGTAAATAAAGATATATATATGTATAATTAATAATTTTATAAATAATAATATCTGCAACGTTAACACAAAATAGAAAGTAAATATGTTTATATTAAAAATATATATAATANACATATATATAATATATATTTATATATATATATATGAAATAAGATCTTACGTAAGAAATGTATATATATTATAAGTAATAATTTTATAAGTTATAATTTTTGTAAAATACAAAATAGAAAGTAAATATGTTTATCTTAAGAATATATATTATAGTAATTATATTTCTCGTAATATAATAAGATATTCATATTATTTAAACATAACTAATAATCTAATAATTTTTTAATTTAAATATATTAAGGACATCAGATTAATAATTTGACAAACAATCATATATCATTAATATATCTATCAATTTTTTTTGAAAAACATATCTATCAATTTCTATCAAAATGAATTATTCATAAATTGGTAAAAATACGGAATATTTCTCATCCTTACACAAGTTAAAATCCAAACACTGTCAAAATTTTACATATTTAATTTAATTATGTATTATATATTATATAAATATTAATAAAATACTATATAAATGGGTATAAGGTTTGGGACAAGTACTTGTAAACCCAGGTATTAACATAATCGAGTTTGGGTAGTAAGTACTCAAGGGCTAGTATTTGAATCCTACCCGAACTTAATACTGGTAGTAAAATTATTACCCAAACTTGTCTTAAACCCGATTATAAGATATTGTAACCCTATATAATTAGATTGAATATCCGTGACATCCTGTAACAAGGTACCAATTGACATCCCTAGATGGAAGGATTAAAATGGAACAAGATAATAAATTTAGGATAAACTAGCCTTAAACCCCTAAGTTTTAATAGAAATTCTAAATAAGGTTCATTAGTTTTAAAAATAAACACTTCACCCCAAAAGTATAAACATCGTTAACAAATGTTATGAAAAGATTAAAATTTTTTTTTATTAATTTAAAAAATTATTTATTATATTTTTTAAAAACAATAAAAAAAAGAGCACTGACTAGTGCTCCCCAAGAGAGGGGAGCACCGACGAGGGGAACACTGATCGATGCTCCTTTTTTTTTAATTAAAAATTTAATAAAAATTATATAATAATAATTTTTAAAATTAATAAAAGGTAAAATTGTTATTTTAACATCATCACATCATCAAATTAATAGAACTATTAATAGTTGACTAACGCTTAAGTTTATGTGTTTCAAAGATTTTTTTTTAATAAAATGTATATTTTGAAAACTAATAGATTTGGTTAAAATTTCGATTAAAACTTAAAAGACGAAGCAATTTTACCTTAAAATTTAGGATACAATTGAAACAATTTTGAAAGTTTAAGATGTAAATGATCTTTTAGCAAAAGTAAGTGCTGCGAGTGCAGTTTTGCATTCTCTACTTAAACGGCTTTGCAATTTAGAATTTCCAAATTAAAGAAAATGACTTTGAAAAGAAAATCCACCACCAACAGCGATAGCGAAGAAGACGAAACCTTTTATTTCCGTTACTCCTCCGCCGCGGCTCCACCGTCCTCATCTTCCTCAAAACCCTCAAACCCCAACCAAACTATCTCCAAATGTACCGGCGGCGGTGGCGGATCCAGCGGTCTAGCCCCATCAAAATCAACCCTTTACGTCTCCAACATCGACTACTCCCTTACAAACTCCGACCTCCATACACTCTTCTCCACCTTCGAGAAAATCGCCCGCGTCACCGTCCTCAAAGACCGCGTCACCCGAATTTCCAAGGGAGTCGCCTTCATCCAGTTTGTTTCCCGCGACGATGCGCTATCGGCGGAGCGTGTCATGCACGGAAAAGTGCTCAATGGCAGAACCCTAAGCACTTCCATCGCCGTCGATAACGGACGAGCCCCGGAGTTTATTAGGAAGAGGGTTTATAAGGATAAGTCGAGATGTTATGAATGTGGGGTTAGTGGGCATTTGTCATATGAATGTCCGAAGAATCAGCTGGGGCCAAGAGAGAGGCCGGTGTCAAAGAAGGGGCGGAGAGGTTGTGGCGGTGGAGAGAGGAGGGAGGATAATGGGGATTGGTCCGATGAGGAATTGGATGGTGGAGTCGGGTTTGAGGAGGAGAATTGGGCGTCGGTAGTGGATGGGTCGGCGGAGGAGAGGTTGAGGAAAGCGGAGATGGTGGAAGAAAAGAAGAAGAAGGTGGCAAGAAAAGCTAGTTATTTTAGTGATGAGAGTGATGAGGAAGAGTGATTTTATGGTAGCAATGGAGAATCGGCGCTGCTTTTTGAGGGTCAAATTTAATCTGGAATCATTTGAATTTGAGGTATATTATATTTTTGTTGGTTCTGTTTTTATATGTGAAGATTTTGATCTTGAATTTGATGGTAATAATAATTGCACATATGCATTATTGTATCTCTGGTGGGATATTTCTATGTGTAAGTTTTTTTGTGATGAATGATGGGGAATGGTGATTTACTGAGGGAAATGAAGTTGCTTTGTAGGTCTGATGTGAGATAATTCTAGTTTAAGATATGCTATCGAATTATTGCTTAGAAGTATGATTTGAGCTTGAATCTGATGGTAATAATGGTGGTGATTTGTGCATTGTTGTATCTCTTTTGTGATATTTGATGCATAGATAACAAATTGGTTATGAACTAGGAGAAAATGGTTGATTTTGTGGCATCCTTCTTAGTCTTCTTTATTTATTTTGTTTTTTGGGGTTAGTCTTATTTATGTCTGTTTATGCTTGAAAGATGTTGAAAGTAGAAGTGGTTTTGATTCGTGTCTAGTTAATAATTGATGGTATGGTTATCTCAGCTTTGTTTGGTACGGGTCGTGTTTGTTTGAACTTTATTTTATTTATTAACAGTTTTGGTTCTTTAATTGTGTTGGTAGCTCATGTAGAACTAGCTTGAGGTTGAAGCTCTGTTGGTTGGAATTAAACATTTATACTGATATTTAGATGGGATATCAAGAACTAGAGATAGAAGTTGTTATGTGCACTCTATTTTTGCTTTATCATTTGAGCATGAGTGATAAATTCTCCTCTCTGATGATGATCTCAAGGAGGACTTTAGAGCAATTTAACCAGAATGCATGTATGAACCAAATGCATTCCTATCAATGGGAATGGGTGATTCATGTTTAAAGCAAGGTGCATTTCTGTTTTTGGCCTGCAACTTGAAAACTACCATGGTGCTTTTCCTTTCTGCACCATGCACCATTTGGTGTATCCTTCAATAGTGTGGTACTATAAAAAGTTAATTTTGCTCTTGAGACTATGATGTGGATGTCTATGGAGTTTATTCTTTTAATGTATGAGCTTGGTATGCATTTTTGTGTTTACATGGTGTGCCTTATTCTTTTACTTCAGCTGACATTTTGTTTAAATGTTGGAAATGTGGTTTGGGATTTGTAAAACTAATTCATTTTTCTGTTTTGCTCACCAGTTCCTTTTTATAGAGTCAGGATTTACACTGAAAATGATGTCACTTCAATGGTCCAACACTCAGGAGAGCTTTCACAAACGGACCGAGTAGTGTACCAGCATCTTCATTAACAAGCCGTATACCAGCATCTTCATTAACAATCCTGAGTTTAGCTTTGAGTATTTCAGTCTAAGAAATGATGTACAATAGCCTGATAAGTTGATTCGTGTATGTTTAGGTTTTGCCTTCCAGTTTATTCATGCTTGTTAAGCACAAAGGCACCTGCTGGTTGCTTTTTCTTGTTCATGTGCCTGGTGTAAAATGTAGGCAATGAGGGGAAAGCTAGTTCAATAGGCCCTTTCCTTTATTCTCTTTAAGCCTTTATGATACCGTTAAATTAACACTTAAGACTGAATGGTACTTATAATTTATGAAAGCTTGTTTCCTTGGGGTTCTACTCAGCTTCAATATCAATTCTCCTCTTCATATCCTCCATAACCAAATCTATTAATTTATTATCCTTTATAAGCTGTTAAAAGTTTATACATATAAAATAAAATTACAGAATGAAACCTTCACCGGCTGTAAGTAATAAAACAAATAACAGGGTTGCAAAGAAGGATAAAAGCTTCATAACTTGGAATTGCTGAAGACATACAAACTTCGGCTGGATGGCAATTTTGCCTTTTATTAGAAGAATTTTGATGGTATGGCTTGGATATTTTTGCCTGCTCGTGCTTTAAGGGTAAAATTAAACAGGGATGGCAAAGTTTATGTGGTTTCTGTAACTGAGACTTGCATCGGGGGTGAAGATGAGCAATTGAGTTCTAAATTAAGTAGCAAAATGTGACATGGCATCACATGGAAAAAGAACCCCTAAGAACCACCCTTCTTCATGGCATCCAACCACCATCAAGCTGTACTGTACATGTTATGTTGAGCCTGACTGTTGTGCAGTCTGCAAGAAACTCAAAAACAAGGTAACAGTGCTCGATGTATGATTGTATAAAAACTTTATAAAAGGTTTACAGACAGCAAGGAAACACCAACTCACCAGCATCTCATGGTCTCCCATAATCTCATCTATCAATTCAGCTACTGGTTTATCAGAACTATTGGGAACAAGAGCAGCAAATACAGCTGGCTCTAATCCAGCATATATCCAAGTGAATAATGCCTTTCATGTCCGTCGCAGAAAGGATAACTATTAGAGCTAGCACCACAATCATTCAACCAACAAGAAAGTCCCTATACTTTACGGTGTTAGGAAAAGGAGAGCGGCAAATCGAAAACCGGATGGAGGGAGAACATTGCCTCAACTTCAGCAGCTTGAAAATGCACATGTTCTTTTTCCAAAATGGATTCTAACAATTTATAACTCTTGATAAGTTTATTTGAAAATTTTAGAATGGTTGATTCCAATTAGAGGTCAAGTTGTTTCAACTGCAACTTTAAGCTAAAGAAGTTTTAGATACCTGTTTCTGGAAAAGCGTCAATGAACATCATCATCTCCTCCCCACTAAGACCAGAGAAGAAACAGATCCGTGGCAGTGACCTCGCAATCTGCAGAATGCAATATAGTAACTAAATTTAAACATGAATAGCTAGAACTTAACCGGACAAAAATGAACCTCTAATGTGCTAACCATTTCATCCAGAAACAAATTAAGTACTACTATCTTTCCTTCCAATAGATAAAGCATTTAACAGCATTATAGTCTCAGGTAATCCGAACAAAATTAATCTGTTAAAAGAACATGGAATCTGCTGCTTCTGAGAACAAACAACAAACTAAAAAAGCATAATAATAATAATGCATAGAGTAACTCCTAAAGTACTATAATACAAGTTGAACAAAGAAATCAGCTATAAGATTGCAAGATGAAGTAGATTATTGAAAAATTTCAAAGAGAAAACAAAAAAGGATTTATTGTGAAGAACAAGTTGCTTTCTATTCAAAGATGACAAAACCACTCAATTTCCTTGAGATAGCTAACCATTCTGACCAAATAGCATAAGCTGATACGCTGGGGCTAAACTAACATTATATCTACTAACATTTCCTTCACTGGCAAGCCCATTGACCAAATACCATAGTGACAGATTTTTAGTAATTTGTAATATATATAAACATATTTGAATATACAAAGCAACCGATAAATAACATACATAAATTATTTAAAATAAGGTTTTAAAATTTTAAATAGTTCTCCCATTATTTTCAACAAGATGATAACTCTTTATATCACATTGAGAGATTACTAGGATTCTCTTAGTGGGTTAAGATCCCATCCACCTAGTCATGGCCTTGAGTGTGCTTAACAAATCATGATAGGTAGATTAGGTAGGTAGCTAAGCTTACTTATTGTATCTCTATACAACTCCTAGATCAACTAGGTGACAACACATTACCTAAACATATCATATATGTTTTGCCTAACCTTTGCTTTTAGTTTCCATAATAATCAAGTTTCTAAGCATCTGGATTTTATAAAACTAGTTGAGTAAGACTCAACAATAGCTCAAGCATACTCGTGTAAAAGTGTAACCTTGAGTGTGCTCAACAAATCTCTAATTGAAAGAGCAGTCAGGTTATCTTGCTATATGATGGAAGGCAACTTAATCATATTCGGCATGTGACTCAATATTTACTGAGGGATTTCTTTATTTGTTTTTATTAAGGTCTCATCCTGACGTGTATAACATTTATTAATTGCATAAAATAAATCTGTCACATACAAACTACTTTGGATGATTATGGATTTTAACTATATTAATTTTCTTGAGCTATCAAAGGAAACTAGCTTAGTCAAACCTAAGGGATTGCATATAAAAATCTTCAAAATCTGCATGTAATCTCCTTATTCTCTTTGACGCCTCGGATCTCCATTGTCAATTTTCTTCAAAATTCAATTCCTAATCTATCCTAATTCTAATTACATTTGAATGTAGAAACCTTGAGTTACATTTGAAGAGAGTAAGATAAAAAAGAATTTTACAAACTGAGATAAAGAAATAAGGTAAGACACTCAAGGCCTATTTGAAAAATACCAAGAATATACATTCAACTATAATACAATCATATTGAGCCTCAGTCCATAATTATCCGCATACATCCATTAATATAAATATATATAATTTAAAACGTGTCTCATTCAAATTGATAATTATTTGAGGTATTTGAGATCAACAATTTTCAACATTTAACTTCGCCAATTTCAAATTTTCAGGTAACCATTTAATTCTATATATGAAAATTTCTTTCATATATGGTAAGTATTACTAATCAAAATTAGTAATTTATCCATTCCTAATCTTATTAGGATTAGAATTAAATTTTATTACAAATTAAAATTTTTTAATTTATTGTCCTAAACACTTTAGGTAACTCTTTTACTAATTCAATTTAATTAAAGATCACATGTCTTTTATTACCTAATCTTTATTGGGTAATTTAGATCAAATCTAAGACAAGAAAATCTTTAATTTAATCTTAGTATCTTATTCAAACTTCCTTCCTTAATTAAAGGAAATTTATTCATGCCTTCATTTATTTTTTACTTTCATAATTCTAGGAATCAAATTCCTTAATTTTTTAGTGTCAACAAATAATTTCAGATATCCTTAATTTAAAGAATCAAATTCCTTACTTCATAACATTTGAATTTACTATCTTTATGAAACTATTTTCATAATTATCAAATCCGTGTTTGAATATTATTAACTCCCATAACTTCAAGAATCAAATTTCATGATTTATGGGCATCATAAATTAAATCCTGACATCCTATATTAAGAAATCAAAGTCCTTAATTTAAATATGTCCAAGTTATCTTTTATGGAACCTTGCCATAAGTACTCTAATAGCGAATTTGTAATTTAAATTGCACTAATTAAGGATGCAATTTAGGCAAGTATTCAAAATCTATGAGGCCTTAAATTTAGGAATATTAATTGCAAAATCTTTTTCTGGTTAGCCAACATATGGAACTATTCCATATCAAATTTGCATGATTTTTGGATGCAAATTGATTAGTCAAATCACCCCAAAACCGTGACTTTTTGCTGCTGCTAGCAGTAATGGTGTAGTTATAGTTCTATGCTTTAAAATGACTCCAAATCAGGGAATATAATCGTTAATTTTTTTTTTATGGTTAGCTAACATACGGAGCCTTTGCATATTAATTTTTCATAATTTTTGGATGCAAATAAACTACCCAAAAAATTCAAAAACCGTGACCTAGGTCTACTTGACACAGTCATGTTTTCAACTGCTTAGGTGGTATTGGCAATTGCAAAATCCTAGGTATCAAATCCCTTGATTTTTGAACTTCAAATTTGGCAATATTTGAACTCTTTCAAAATTTAAAATTTCATCAAATAAGTGCAACTAATTGCTCAAATTTAGGCTTATTTTAAGTTGCCAAAATTTGTCAAAATCATGACTTGAAACAACTGCTAACAGCAATGGTTTCAGCCATGATTTGTGGCTATTGCACCACTATTCACCTTTGGTCGGCAATCCCTCTTGGAACGATTTCAAAGTACATTGCTTCCATGATTTTTTCAAAATTTTTCAAAGTCATTAGATGCCTTCTTAATACTGAAAACCAAACCACAACAATTGCTTGACAGAATCGAATTTTGCCCCTTAAATTGCACCAAAACATCATAAACTTGAATATGATTTTGTGAATTTAATTTATGCATCTTATGCACTTCTTAATCTAGCCAAATCAAGACACTAAAACTCATATTAGTATATCTAAAATTAAGATTTAAAATTCCCTAATTAAATCTGTCCAAAAAATTAAAACAACTCCAAAACAGATTTTAAAAATTTTAAATCCTTACCAGCTTAAATCCAAACACCTCATATCAAAAACATTGAATCAACAACAATATATAATGAGACATCGTTTATATTAAAACGACCCAAGGGAGGCTTTGATACCACCATTGGAATGGCATTAAAATCAAATATAATAATTATCATATGCAGCAGAAAATAAAAATTTAAACGTACTATGCAATGCCACCACCTATGGATCACTTTGGTTGTTTAAATACAAATAAGATTTAAGAGGAGTAATCAAAAAATATTACCTAGCCTAGTGATGTCGTAATCACAATGGCAAATCCTCTTGATTGAGAGAAAATACAATACTATTCTTGTTTCTACTCAAGCTGATGTACACTACAAAAGGATGAAGAACCCAAGTCACCCAAGCGTTTGGTCTCTAACGATATCCATACAATTGCATTTTAACCTTCAGCAAGGTAGGACCTTTTAAGTACTCTATGTGCTAGTAGAGTGGCCAATAATTTTCCTTTTCTTCACACACACTACAAGCCGCACCACTCTAGAGAATCTTCACACACACTACAAGCCGCACCACTCTAGAGAAATTCATCATAAGAATTTTCTCTCAAAAACAAAAGGCAGCTCGAGATTTTTAGTTTTGACAACTAGGTTTTCATAGTCGTATGTGAGAAGTAATTAAAGATGATATTTATACCTAGGTTAAACAACTTCCATAATTGCAACCAAGAGCCCAATATTATAACCCATTATAATATTGGCCCAACACTTAATTAAACCTTTTTAATTTTGCCATTGAAAATTTAAATTAAATTAATTTTCTTTTGTCATGTTTGCAATTAAGGTTCTAATATTATAACTATTTGTAATATTAACCTTACACTTAATTAAACTATTTTAATTAAGTCCTTAGAAGTTTAAACCTAAAGTATGATTTAAGTCCAATTTAAATCATCGCACTCACAATTTAATTCATAATAAAACTTTTGTGTGTGACCCATTAGGTTCTTAACAAGTTGGTAATGGAATTAAATTGTAATATTAATCGATTAATTCATTTCCATAGACGAAGATTGACATCTAGCAATGCATCATGGTCAACTAATTGTTAGGAGAATCAAAAGATTCTTTGACAACCTTTCATTGTATAGTCTATCAGTATAATTCATTCCCTCATCATGTATTTCGAAGATGATAAGGGCAGGATACAATGTCTACTTTTATTAACCTCCATATTCGTTCCTATAGTTAGATCATTAGCTTTATAAAGATTTATGAAACTCTTATCATAATCTTCAAGTCATCTTGGCCAAAGACTTCAATAAGATAATGTCAACCAAGAACTAATAAGATATGTCCTTTTAAATCACTTGGGGTAATGATTCTTATCTATACCACTCATTTGCCTTCACATCTTTCATATTATACCCAACATCATCCTGTTTTGGCATCATTGGTTAGGCACCTGTAGGTCGAGCTGTCAATATGGGATGGCCCGACCCAGCCCAGCCCAGCCCAAGCCCTTGTGGGCTAAGAAAATATCGGTCGGGCAGGGCTAGCCCATTTTTTATATGGGCCATAAAAACCTCAACCCAGCTCACCCCATGCTCCCATGAGCTAGGTTGGGTCAGCCCATTTTTTATTTTTTTTTAAAAAATCATTTTTATAATTTTATAATAAAATTATTTTATGATTTAATTTATAAATTAAAATTATTAATTTGATAAGTATAGGTTAAACACATTAAAATATATAAAATAAACAATATTATTGGTAATTAAATTATTAATCTTATATAATTAAATATATAAATTTATTAAATTAATTAAAATTATTTATTTTTTGGCCGACAGGGCTGGCCCGCCCCAACCCACTGATTTGGTGGGCTGGCCCATTTAGGCCCAGTTCAAATATGGGCCTAAATTTTTAGGCCCACCCACCTTATTTTTGATAACAAATGGACCGGCCCAATGGGCCAGGCTAATTTTGATAGGTATACCTGTAAGGATGAAATCAAAGCATAACACTTCACACATAAAACAATTTAGTGTCTCAAGTCTAAGAAGTATTTACACAAATGACACATAAGAAGTATTGCATAGACACTTCTATGAAATACCAAGTGCACTTTCATAGTAGGTCATGTTCAATGAACTTGCTCTCTTAGGCAAGCACCTACATTCTAATTTCAAGCATCTCTATACTTCAACCTATGAGATCGGTTGCTTACTTCTAAAGTAAGAAATATAGAATGTACCAATCTCTAGGCATCATTGATGTCTAGTCTTAATGATACATTGGCCAAGAACATTTAGAGATTATACTTTGATGCATAGGAATCTCATAACTGCAACTCATTATAGTTCATTTACAAAGCTTATTAATCTTATAGACTTCATCCAATTCGACTTATAATCCATTATAATTAATGCCTTATTGATGAAGAAAAATCTCTAATCATTCAACATGAATGATATTATTGCATGATTGCATTCAAGCATTAACTAATCCCAATTGGCTAAAGGGCTTATCCCAACAACATATGCAGAAAACAAGTATAGGAAAGGTTTGGACAACCCTGAAATGATAAGATGTGTGATAACTCTATGATATAGAGTTATTTAAGCTTAATTTTAATAGTAATTTAGCTTAATTTTTGTAGTAATGCATAGAAATTAGTATGTTTTATTTAATTATTTTAAATTAGTTAATTTAGGTGAGTCAATCTAATCATAGTTAATTTTATACTTAATTTGGTGTTAATATGGTTAAGATAGGTTGTTATTGATTTAGTTGTGCTTTTGTAGATATTTGATGAAAGAAGAATTTTAGTAAAAGAAGAAAAGTAATTTCAAGGTGCAGACCTCTAATGCACATGTTTCGGTATTTTAACCATAACTTTTTCTACAGAGCTCCAAATGAACCGATTTTTAAACCATTAGAAAGATAAGAGAAAAAGATACAACCTTTTTGTTTCTTAGTTTGCCCAGTTAAACATGAAAAATGGTCAAAAATCTTATCGAAGTTGACATACTGTAATAGTCCTAGAGCAATTATGATTTTTGTTAATTAATTGGGCAAAGCTGCGACCCACATAGTCTAAAAAGGAAATCCCAGCTGAAATTGACTTTTTCCTTCACCCAACTTGGTCTAACTTCAAAACTCTATAAAAATAACTTTTCGGAGGATTTAAAAAAAAAAAAGAGAAGGAGACACCAGATTAACAGCTAAGATTCACGCCACAAAATCGTTGAAAAAAAAGTCTCATTGAAGCTAAAAAAAATTGAAGGATTCAAGAAGATTTGGAGATCAAGAGTTTCACTCTTGGAGTTCCTTTAATTTTGTTTTTCTTGGTTTAAGTTTCAATGTTTAAACTTATTTTGATGATAATGTGTGACTTGATAAGGAATTAAATTGTTAATGTAATATTATAATTAAACTCAATATGTAGTCTGATTTATTTATCTCTCTTTTGCTTATGTTTTACGAATTTAAGTCGTTTATTTTATTCTGTTCGTAATGCTTCAATTGCCCGATTACTAATTAGATTGAATTGGAACCTTGGTTAAACCTTGACGAAGGAGATTTAGGTAGACGTTGAATAGAATAGCGTATGATCAAATACACTTAGTTGATTAGGTGATTTAATTTGCATATAGGGTAAACATACACCTATAAGCCATACGTAGCTAAAATT
This sequence comes from Theobroma cacao, assembly GCF_000208745.1. Classification (NCBI taxonomy): domain Eukaryota; kingdom Viridiplantae; phylum Streptophyta; class Magnoliopsida; order Malvales; family Malvaceae; genus Theobroma; species Theobroma cacao. Next base: position 4,830,133 of record NC_030859.1, read on the forward strand.
AGAGCACAAACTTAATGAATCTTTCTTCAATTTAATTTGCATAGACATATAGTAAATTAATTGAGAGAGGTATTTTTATAAGAAACTCGACAGAGACTTGTAAATAATTTAGGACTCTAGGTTAGCAATTTAATCCATTAAACTGAGTTAAGAGAGAGAGAAAGAGACAATATTCAGATGAAGTATCGAGGGATATCATAATATTAGGTCTGGTAATCACCAAAAGTAATTTTGTTGATATATTAGTTTTAATTATTAGTTTATTAGTTTCAAATCTTTCTTTTTAATTTTAATTGTTTAGATAAAATTAAGATGTGTTAATTTTAGTAGTTAAAAATAAAGATTAATTAAATTCTTTGTGAGATCGACACTCTACTCATCTCTATGTTATCTTTGCGATTCGTGCACTTGCATGGGTAGAAAATTGAACAACAATGTGCATAAAACTCTAAACATGAGACTAAGGTATCGAGACAAGTAAGGTAGGCCTCGAGACTTCGTAGGAAATTTGCTCATTTACACTTTTGGTGTCTGAAAGTGATATGTTTTGGATTAGTTTTTAAGATACAAGCTCAACAAGATGCTGAAGCTCACCAATAAGTGAGTTTAAGGTTAAATACGTGCATTTTAATGGGTGGGACCCAATGCATCATGGATTTGTATAGGAAAACATGCATGGTTTCAAGTAAATGAGCATGGATTTAAAATTTATTCTTGGATAGAGCTTGTTCCTCTCTTTATCCCTCACTAAGTAATTGTACTCACATTTTTAACTTTTTTGTTTTGTAATCCGAGCGTAGCTGAGTCATAGATGCATAAGGGATCCATATGCTTATTTTGGTAGGTTCAATGACTAAGACATTTGATAGTACTCCCATACCTTAAAGTCACTTCCCTGGTAGTCAGTCTTTTAGTTATGCTATTTGATTAGCCATTGGACCTTGTATCTATAATATATGTGGGTTATGGGACATAAATATAATGTCCAATGTATGTTCATGTAGCCATGTGTTGGTAGATGATAGATAAGTTTATATATGCCATGTATGAGTACGTAGTGGATGTTTACAATACAAGGTTATGCCTTATATAAATGATGTAAATTCTAAGTACAAATGAAATGACTTGATTGCCTACTGATTGAGTGCCTTTGGAAGGACCTTGTTTGATGAATTTGTTTAAAGCTTGCGTGAGCTTGGTGGGTTCCCCCCATTGGGTAGTTACACCGATCACTGCCTGAGATAGGGTTGTGATAGATTGATTCTTTTTTCCTTTCTTTGCCTCAAAAGTTGAAAAAGGAGATACATATTGAAGCAACTTGAACTTGAGAGTACTTCTATGTTTGAAAATTGATCCTCATTTGGCTATAATTTGCGATATATGGCAAACTACATTGGACCAACTGGAAATGATGATTTCATACAGTTTTTGATTTTGCTTAAAATTGGTTTATGGAAAATAAGTAAGGGATTATGAACATGTTCTAAAATTATTGTCCAACAATGATGCTGGATTATCATTTATCTTGTGAAATATTGTGCATGCTCATAGTATTGATCAGGATTAAAATCAGTATATGTTTTTTTCAGGAATATTTTCTTTTTTTCGGTACAATTTTTGTAAGGGTTGTATTTTTTCTATTACTTTTGATGAAACTTCAACTAAAAATTAATGGCATAAATTTGAAAAAAGATCAAATTATACAATTAGTCCCTATACTCTAGTAAATTACTAGATTGGTTCTTATACAATAATTTATGAAAATTGAGTTCTATATTTTTGAAAATTAACAATGTCAACCAATAATTAATTGTGTTAAAAATTTTTGCTATTTATGCTGACATGGTATTTTCTTACTGATGTGACATTGAATATGATAGTGTTATTATGATGATGTAGTATTTTTTATCTATTTCACAACACTTTTTTCACTATTTTAAATTATTGAGTATAGAAATTCAATTCTTATTGCACAACACTTTTTCCTTAAATCTTACAAATCTATTTGTATTTTTTATCATGTTTGAAACCATTAACTTACATTAGATAATTCTATATGCATTTATAAAATTCATGTAAGTGCTTGATCACATCATTTTAGTACTATTATTGCATCATTTTGTGAAAATGCCATATCATCATTGTCATTTCATTACATTTAATGTCATATTAATAAGAAAATGCCACATCAACATAATTAAATGCCATATCAGTATAGATAACAAAAAATTTTTAACATATTGGACTGACATTGCTAATCTTAGACACTAGAAAGACTCAATTTTTACAAATTATTATACAAGAACTAAATCCCCACTTTGATAGAGTACATCGACTATTTGTATAATTTGACCTTAAAAAAACTCTAAACTATTTAAGAAAATTCAAATAAATTCTTATGTTTTTATTACCTTTAATCAAACTCTTGTATTTTTATTTTAAATGAAATAAGTTTTTATGACTAATAATTAACTAATTATTATTAATCAGAGATGTCACATTGTATTGACGTGACATATTAACATGTCATAATGAATGATAACATAATATATTGATATGACATGATAATATAATTATATAATATTATCACCCTTCACGTTGGTGTTAGATATAAAAATAACAAGTAATATTTTAAGTAATAATAATTAGTCAATCATTAATCATTTTTTTAAAAGTAGTCCATCATTAATCTTAAAAATCTATTTGATTCAAAATAAAAGTATAGAGACTTAATTAAATGTAATAAAAGAATAAAGATTTATTTAAATTTTTTAAAATAATTCAAAATTTTTTTAAGACATTATGCCAAATATAACTAATTAAAATATTCCAAGTGAAACATAATTAATAGAGTTCACAATTACTAGAATAATATTTTAGTAAAATAATTTGTAAATAATAATAATTTTATTAAAATAATATATTCACATGTGAATTGGACCTCAAATAAAAGGTAATAAATTTTTAAAAAAATTATAAGAGCAAATTTGGAAATATTATTGAAAAAAATTGATAGTACTTAGTAATCATATATTTATTTTATATCTTAAGTAAAATGCAGTCGTGGTCACTATTTTTGGTTTACAAAATACTATCATTTTAACCCTAATCTTCAAATTATATCTATTTGATCTCAACTTTATTATTATATAGTTTTATTTCTATCTTTTTAGTCAAATTTCTCATTTAAGATTAATGAAATTGATACAACTTCGAGTGACATTTCTCAATTGTTTAATTTAATGGAAAGATTAAAGTAGCATAAGATAATAAAATTGATAGTCAAATTTTAACCATTTTGAAAGTTTAAAATTGAAATGAAATTTTAGAAAAATAATAAATGCTGCTGTTATCAAATTAGATCAATATAAGCAGGACAAACAGCTCAACATATGGCAGCCCAAATAAGTTAAGCAGTCCAGACAAGCCACAGCAATTTAAAAAAGACTAGGTAGTTTAGACAGATCAAACACCAAGCTCAACTTAAGTAGTAAACTTTTAAATTTCATTATATATATATATATATATATATCTAGATTAGAGTAAATTNGATACAAACAACCAACGACTCAACTTAAGTTAAGTTAAACTTTTAAATTTACTATTATATATATATATATATATATATCTAGATTTAGAGTAAATTAAAATTTCAAATTAAATTATCTTGTCTTTATCCTGTGTATATATTCCCTTTTGAATTCGAGTTATTCCTCGTTTACAACACACATTCAAGAAATAATAAGTCATACCAATGACGCAGAAAAGAAAATCCACCACCAACAGCGATAGCGAAGAAGACGAAACCTTTTATTTCCGCTATTCCTCTGTCGCCGCCCCACCGTCTTCATCCTCCTCAAACCCCAACCAAATTACCTCCAAATCCACCGGCGGCGGTGGCGGGTCCAGCGGTCTAGCCCCATCAAAATCAACCCTTTACGTCTCCAACCTTGACTACTCCCTCACAAACTCCGACCTCCATACTCTCTTTTCCACTTTCGGAAAAATCGCCCGCGTCTCCGTCCTCAAAGACCGCGTCACCCGAAAACCCAAGGGAGTCGCTTTCATCCAGTTTGTTTCCCGCGATGGCGCGCTATCGGCGGAGCGTGTAATGCACGGCAAAGTGCTCAACGGTAGAACCCTCAGTGCTTCGATCGCCATCGATAACGGACGAGCCCCGGAGTTTATTAGGAAAAGGGTTTATAAGGATAAGTCGAGGTGTTATGAATGTGGGGTTACTGGGCATTTGTCATATGAATGCCCGAAGAATCAGTTGGGGCCAAGAGAAAGGCCGGTGCCAAAGAAGGGGCGGAGAGGTTGCGGCGGTGGAGAGAGGAGGGAGGATAACGGAGATTGGGCCGATGAGGAATCGGATGGTGGAGACGGGTTTGAGGAGGAGAATTGGGCGTCGGTAGTGGATGGGGCGGCGGAGGAGAGGTTGAGGAAAGCGGAGATGGTGGAAGAAAAGAAGAAGAAGGTGACAAGAAAAGTTAGTTATTTTAGTGATGAGAGTGATGAGGAAGAGTGATTTTATGGTAGCGATGGAGAATCGGCGTTGATTTTTGAGGGTCAAATTTAATCTGGAATCATTTGAATTTGAGGTATATTATATTTTTGTTGGTTCTGTTTTTATATGTGAAGATTTTGATCTTGAATTTGATGGTAATAATAATTGCACATATGCATTATTGTATCTCTAGTGGGATATTTCTATGTGTAAGGGAAATGAAGTTGCTTTGTTGGTCTGATGTGATATAATTCTAGTTTAAGGTGTGCAATCCAATTGTTGTTTAAAAGTATGATTTGGGCTTGAATCTGATGGTAATAATGGTGGTGAATTGTGCATTGTTGTATCACTAGTGATATTTGATGCATAGATAACAAATTGGTTACGAACTAGGAGAAAATGGTTGATTTTGTGGCATCCTTCTTAGTCTTCTTTATTTATTTATTTATTTATTTTTGGGTTAGCCTTATTTATGTCTGTTTATGCTTGAAAGATGTTGAAAATAGAAGTGGCTTTGATTCTTGTCTAGTTAATAATTGATGGTATGGTTATCTCAGCTTTGTTTGTTAAGCAACGTGTTTGTTTGAACTTTATTTTATTTATAAATAGTTTTGGTTCTTTAATTGTGGTGGTAGCTCATGTTGAACTAACTTGAGGTTGAAGTTCTGTTGGTAAGAATTAAACATGTATACTGATATTTAGATGGGTATCGAGAACTAGAGGTAGAAGTTGTTACGTACACTCTATTTTTGCTTTGTCATTTGAGCATGAGTGATAAATTCTCCTCTCTGATGATGATCTCAAGGAGGACTTTAGAGCAATTGACATCTGATATCATTATAGTGAATGCCTTACACATATCTACAAGCAATTTAACCAGAATGCATGTATGAACCAAATGCATTCCTATCAATGGGAATAGGTGATTCATGTATAAAGCGAGATGCATTTCTGTTTTTGGCACCTGCAACTTGAAAACCACCCTGGTGCTTTTCCTTCCTGCGCTATGCACCATTTGGTGTATCCTTCACTAGTGTGGAACTATAAAAAGTTTATTTTGCTCTTAAGACTATGATGTGGATGTCTATGGTGTTTATTCTTTTAACGTATGAAGCTTGGTTTGCATTTTAGTGTTTACATGGTGTGCCACCCTCTTTTACTTCAGCTGACATTTTGTTTCAATGTTGGAAATGTGGTTTGGGATTTGTAAAACTAATTTATTTTTCTCTTTTGCTCACCAGCTCCTTTTTATAGAGTCAGGATTTACACTGAAAATGATGTCACTTGAATGGTCCAACACTCAGGAGGGCTTTTGCAAACAGACCGAGTAGTATACTAACATCTTCATTAACAAGCAGGAGTTTAGCGTTTAGTATTTCAGTCTAAGAAATGATGTACAATAGCTTGATAAGTTGATTCGTGTATGTTTAGGTTTTGCCTAGCAGTTTATTCATGCTTGTTAGGCACAAAGGCACCTGCTGGTTGCTTTTTCTTGTTCATGTACCTGGTGTAAAATGTAGGCAATGAGGGGAAGGCTAGTTCAATAGGCCCTTTCCTTCTTTAAGCCTTTATGATACTGTTAAATTAACACTTAGACTGAATGGTACTTATAATTTATGAAAGCTTGTTTCCTTGGGGTTTTATTCAGCTTCAATATCAAACCTCCTCTTGATATCCTCCATAACCAAATCTATAAATTTATTATCTTTTATAAACCGCTAAAAGTTTATACATATAAAATAAAATTATAAAAGGAAACCTTTACCAGCAGTAAGTAATAAAACAAATAACAGGGTTGCAAAGAAGGATAAAAGCTTCATGACTTGGAATTGCTGAAGACATACAAACTTTGGCTGAATGGTAATTTTGCCTTCTATTAGAAGAATTGTGATGGTACGGCTTGGATATTTTTGCCTGCTCATGCTTTAAGAGTAAAATTAAACAAGGATAGCAAAGGTTATGTGGTTTCTGTAACTGAGACATACATCGGTGGTGAAGATGAGCAATTGAGGTCTAAATTAAGTAGCCAAATGTAGCATGGCATCACATGGAAAAAGAACCCTTGAGAACCACCCTTCTTCATGGCATCCAACCACCATTAAGCTGCACTGTACATGTTATGTGGAGCCTGACTGTTGTGCAGTCTGCAAGAAACTCAAAAACAAGGTAACGGTGCTTGATGTAAGATTGTATAAAAACTTTATAAAAAAGGTTTACAGACAGCAAGGAAACACCAACTCACCAGCATCTCATGGTCTCCCATAATCTCATCTATCAACTCAGCTACTGGTTTATCAGCACTATTGGGAACAAGAGCAGCAAAAACAGCAGGCTCTAATCCTGCATATATCCAAGGGAATAATGCCTTTCATGTCCATCACAGAATGGACAACTATTAGAGCTTGCACCACAATCATTCAACCAACACAAAAGTCCTTATACTTTATAGTGTTACAAAAAGGAGAGGGGCAAATCGATAAACAGATGGAGGGAGAACATTGCCTCAACTTCAGCAGGTTGAAAATGCACATGTTCTTTTTCCAAAATGGATTCCAACTATTTATAACTTTACATAAGTTTATTCAAAAATTTTATAACGGTTGATTCCAATTAGAGGTCAAGTTGTTTCAACTGCAACTTTAGGCTAAGAAAGTTTTAGATACCAGTTTCTGGAAAAGCGTCAATGAACATCATCATCTCCTCCCCACTAAGACCAGAGAAAAAACAGATCCGTGGAAGTGACTTTGAAATCTGCAGGATGCAATATAGTAACTACATTTAAACATGAATAGCTAGAATTTAACCGGACAAAAATGAACCTCTAATGTGCTAACCATTTCATCCAGAAACTAATTAAGTACTACTATCTTTCCTTCCAATAGACAAAGCAGCATTATAGTTTCAGGTAATCTGAACCAAATTAATCTGTTAAAAGAACATGGAATCTGCTGCTTCTGAGAACAAACAACAAACTAAAAAAGCATAATAATAATAACACACAGAGTAACTCCTAAAGTACTAGAATACAAATTGAACAAAGAAATCAACTATAAGATTGCAAGATGAAGTAGATTATTGAAAATTTTCAAAGAGAAAACAAAAAAGGATTTATTGTGAAGATCGAGTTGCTTTCTATTCAAAGATGACAAAACCATTCAATTTCCTTGAGATAGCTAACCATTCTGACCAAATAGCATAAGCTGATATGCTGGGGCTAACATTATATCTACCAACATTTTCCTTCACTGGCAAGCCCATTGAGCTATAAAAGTGGTCCAAATAGGGGTCCTCCACTTATTAAATTCATGCTAAATTAATTCTATGGACTGTTAGGTCCAGTTTTCCAACCATTATGACCTAAAAGCTTTAGCTGATAAGTTAAGAGTAAACTAAATTATGTCTCCTGACAGCCTCCAATATATGGAATTCCCAATGAGCTTTCCAAAAGCTCATTCGATTCATCATAAACATGTTAACTCCCATATTTCTAATAGAAACTTTGTTGAGCCTTATATTGCCAGCAGAAAATGGTAACCAGTAAACAGGATAAGATGGTGAACAAGAAAAATGACTTGAGAGTAAACTAAGAAATCAACCTTCACTTCTTCCAAATTAGGTTGCCTTGTATTCACAGCTTCCCAAAGTGAACGAGTAATCATGTCTTCAGTACAATAAATAATCTGAACATTTAAGCACTCAAATGAGAAAAGGTATATTGCAACATGTTTGAATACAGAAGATCAATATTTCCCTCTGATATGTAAAGTAGCTATCATAACATTAGTTTCCCGGAAGGCTGGAACTGATACCAACAGCAAGAAGGGAGATCCTAATTTTCCCTCTCACATGAAACACAATGGAAACATGAGATTTTTTCCAATAAAAGTAGTTCAAATGGATATAGGTCTAAAGATACACCCTTTAACATATGGGGGTAAATGAAAAAAATCCCATATCAAAAGCTTCTGCCCTCCCCAATCTTGTTAATGAAAACTTGAAACAACAAAAGCCATGCTAATAAATCAATCCCAAGGAAATGAAAAACAGGAAAAATAATCTGAATAATGCCGTATTTTGTGAGGAGAATAGCATTAGTACTGTACGTGATTAAGGCAAGGGCAGAAATTTTCTTTGAGAAAGTTAAGGAACATAACAAAATACACAATTTCTTTTCGAAAAATCTTCTTTCATCAGGCTCTTTCATTTTTTTTTTCCCTTTTTGCATCATTAGAGAAAAACGTAAAGAAAAGAAATAAAGTATTACCTCCAAGAATTCACCATCCATTTCTTTTAAAAACTGTCGTATCTGTTATAAAAGACATACAGAGTTGCAAGATAAGTAAGGGCATCATTCTAAGAATTAGTCCAACACACACACGCACGCAAAGCTGCATACTCTTGTGATTCATCTTGAATAATAATTATTGAGAGATGAGACAGTGATTCATCTTGTGCTTACAAATGTAACTAGTACAGATTAGAAAGTGAGACAATCCAATTTCACTTTAGCCAATCTCTCAAATGAAGAAAATGAAAAGGATGTATACCCAACACCTTTCCCTCCTCACAGCTGAGCTGCTTTGGCATAGCCAAGTTGGCAACCAGACCATCTCTAAGAAAGAGGTCCTAAATTAAAATTCCACCTTCCTCAAACTGAAAAAGAGGGGGAAAAACTGCGCGCCCTCCTCCCCCCCCCNGCGCCGCCCTCCCTCCCCCCCCCCCCCCCCCCCTCCTCTCGATTTCCCTTTGTCCCCTTCACTTATTGATATAAAGGAAGGGAAAAAAGAATCATGAACACCCTAATAAAAGTTTGCACACAAGAAAGGAGGTGCATGCAACGACCTATATTCTTCACCAAGGACATGTAAGCTCTATTGAGCTCTCGAAAGAACATACTACAGATAATCAAATTTAGGATAAATTGTTCATCTGCTACAGAAAGAGAAGTAAAAGTTGCCAAACATTACCTTCTCTACCTCTTCAACTTCAAATCCAAGCAACAATAAAGCCTACAAAATAAACAAAATTTAAAAATCTCAAATGTCATGTGGGTTCAGACTATGTATATATGTTTATGGTTCCTCATGAGAATGATTATTGTTTGATACTTTTAATGCAAAGATTGTTCTCTGTAATAAGTTCTACTACAGATTCAAAGTGCAAGAACTTGCATCATTTATCTACAATCATTTTGTTAAATAGCATGATAATTTAAACAGAATTTAGCTGGCGGTATTTGAAACAGGTAAGAAACTAACCGGAACTTACAGGTGGACCATATGTGGGATCATCAGCATTTAGAGGAACAAATTTCAAATCCTCAACTAATTCACTGGGAAGTCCTGAAAAATATGAACATGTTAGGAGTATATCAACACAAAGTCACAAACACACTGAAGACAAACTCTTAAGGACAAGAAATTTCCATGGAAATGAACAAAATAAATAGAATTGGTTCAATAACATCAGTGACAAGCCCTTTAAAAGGCCTCAAATTACTAAAGATTATCTGAATTTTACCTCAAAGATAATAATCTCAAATTGGTATTTCTGAACAGATTTGAATCTATAAAAGAAATCTGATGTGACTTGCAAAAATTAGGACTTCATTTAAGCCCACACAAACCAAAGAGTATTCTAATTTCAAAATTCACCAGAGCAACACAAACACAAATAAGTCCTCTTTGAGAGAAAGCGCAGCCCAGGAAACCACCAAAGCAGTAATGTTGGACATAATTTCCTACATGTAACTCTTACATGGTCCAGAATTCAAAATCTTCAACTTGTTTATCCATTTCACTTTAACTTAATTGGGCACTCTGTTTTTTACTCTAAACTACTCTTCATCCAAAAATGACTACTTTTTTTCTTTTTCATGGAACCAAAAACATGATAACATGAGCTAAATGCATCACATAGTAAATGAGTAAAGCTACACCTTTCAACATATACATAGAATAAAAGCATTGACAAATTAGCTGATAATTAACAGCAATACAACATATGAAAATTCAACAACCTTAACACTCAAACCAATAGTAACCCACCAACCAAATATCCATTTTACACCGAAAGAGTAAAGCTTTAAGAAGTTTTATTACAATTAAGGGACATTAACTTCAAAGGGTAAGCATACCTTCAGCTGATGCTCTTGTCAGTCCTCTGGGTTGCTTGAGCTTCTTCTTGTGATGACATGCAGCATTCTTAGCTGACAATGAAGAAACTACTGAACTATGTGAAACTGAAAAAACAGGAGGAATTAAAGAAGCTTGAGACTTCGCGAGAAGATTCTGACAGAACCCAACACTAAAAGCCATTTTTCAATTCTTTCGAAGCTGAAAAACTTTGGTTTTCTGTTATCTTGATAAAGTTGAGTTTTTTTTTTCGGTTTAAGTGTTGATAAATATTGCTGAGTGGACATAGATATTTTCCAGTGTCTAGTAGACCTATGCAGCAATTTTGATCGACCAATCACCTATTACCACGTAAATATATGAGCAATATAAATTTTAGAGCTTTGTTTATCTGTCTCTCTGTGCTTTTTTTTTTTATTTCTTAATTGCAATTTCAAGTTCAAAATAGATTTTTTTTAATTAAGGGCATGTGATTCGAATCCTATTTTTTAAATAGAGAATCAAAATAAATATTGATTCTAGTTACTTTTGTCATTTGCTTTTTACTTTAGAAATAAAATTCTACTTATGCAATCAAAGAATAAATTAAAATTAACCCTTTTTAATAGTAAAATGTATTCCTTTTAATTATTTATGCATTTTAATCAAATATTATTATTTTAATTTCTTACAGCTTTTACTTTTTTTTTTTACAATTTATCATGAACAAAAAGTAAATAGTAAAAATAATAATCAAACCAAAAATAAAAGCTAATGCTATATGGTCGACATATCTAACTACTCATAAATGGTCTAGTGATAATAAACAATAGAAGCATAGGCATTAATATACATTAAATAAATGAAAAATTCACAAAACATTCTTTTTGCCCTCAAGAGTCAATTCTTGAAAAATACTGCTTGATTTCTCTCATATTCTCCATCTTTGTTTGAGTTGATGACAAGTTTTATTGAAAAATAATCAAAGTTAAAGTAACGTTCTGCAAGTTGTGAGCATCATGTCAATAATTTTCTTAATCTTTACTAGTGATTTTTTATGAAGCCAATCTCTTATATATAATTTGAATTTCAATTATTTATAATATATATATATATATATATATATATATATGCAAGTCCTATATTTCATCCAACGCTAATTGAATTGTTTTTATCAAGTCTCTTTCATAATTAGGAAAATTAAAATTCTTCTTCCTTTGCAATGGCTATTTTTTCTTTTCTTTTTTTTTTCTTAAATAGTATTGTTCAATTGCCTTTCTAACAGATCATATCATTTAAAAATAAGTTAATGTATTAAGTTTATTTTTTTTTAATTTTTTAAACATATCATGACAATCCTCTAAACATATTTGTAAAGTTTAAAAATTAGATCAACGATGGAATAAAATAATTCATACATAAAGTAATTTAATTTATTTAATTGATGGAAAAATTTTCACTTACATCAAGATATGTATAATTTTATAACAAATTCAACTTATTACACATTTTAATCACCACAATATGAGTTGCTCAAAGCTAAGCTAATATAGCTTTTCTAATAATCTCTGTTTGCAAATCAATAATGTTAAAATACATCTCTCTTTATCTATCAAAAATAAAAAGAAAGTCTCTCTAAACTAGGTTTAGGAGAGTAGCGTCTTGTGAAAGCAAGGTGATTACCAAGGTTGTTTTTTATGCGATTGCTGGTTTTTAGTTTATTTGTTCTATTCCAGTGTTGGTAATTACGTTAAACACAACTGAGGTAGTTACTGTATTGTAGTCATGGAGGATTTGAAGGATAGATGGAAAACTTTTAGGCTATCTAAGGATAAGAATTCTCACTTAAAAATTGATAGAAAGGCTTACAAAGGATCCTTGAGTAGCCTTTTGCTTACTAGGTTCGATATGGAAGAGTAAGAAAATCAACAAGGATACGATGATTAAAACCCTAGGGAGTTTGTGGAATATTAGGGGTAGTTTGGTTGTTAAAGAAATCAAAGAACAAATCTTTTTTTTTTCACTTTTGATGATAAAGATGATCTTGAACGTATCAAAGTAAGCAGGCTATGGAGTTGATAAAAACTTGATAGTCTTAAAGGATTTTGATGCTGACTTGATGGAACCAGATGATATTGATTTTGGGACTGAGGAGTTCTGGGTTCATATTACTAGATTGCCGACTAGATTAATGTCAAAACAAACCACAATTGGATCGACAATAAGGTTGGTCGGTTTCTCAATGTAGATGGCGGAGACGATGATTTAAGAGACAAATTTCTGAGAATTAGGGTTGCCTTAAATCTATCAAAACCATTGAGAAGAGCAGTTATGATATCCATGGAGGATGGTCAACCCAAATGGATTAATGTGCAATATGAGAGACTACCAAAGTTCTGTTTTAAATGTGGCATTATTGGGCACCAGGAGCAAGAGTGTAGGAATTAGTGCTTGGATGAGAATGAAAATGAACTGCATAACCAATATGGAGTTTTCTTTATCACTCCACCACATAAAAAGAGGGCTGTACATGTATTTCATGGATCGAAGGAACAAAAGGGTGGGATTAGTAGGGGTAAATCGACTGGTGAAAATGATAATAGTAGTAAAGACAGAGGAAAGGGTACCAGATTCACTTCGAGAACACTAAGTGAGATTTAGAGTGAAGATGGAAAAGACGACAGTGAATCCTGTTGTGCTGGAAGGGACGGGAGAAAGTAGATGGAAGAAAATAATTGGAGAAATGGTGCTGCTCTGGGTGAGGAATCTTTTTTGCAAGATAGTGATGACGACAACGAGCGACAACCAAACACGGAGGATACTGATAAGAATTTGGTGTCTGGTGTCAATGAGGATAGGAGCGATATGTTAATCTCTAAGATGAAAATGGGGGTGAGCATGTCAAGGAACGTTAAACGGAAAATGAAATTGATAGTCAACCAGGAAGAGGAGGTTGTAAAGAAGTTAAAAATGGCACATGAACCAGCTTTTGAACTAGCGGTGCAAAGTGGCTAGAGGGGCCAGCACCACTTAAATAAATGAAGCTGTTATGCTGGAATTGTCGAGGGCTCGGGAACTATCGAATAATTCAATTGCTTCTCGACTATTTGAGAAGTTAAAATCCCGACATTGTTTTTCTTATGGAGACAAAGAAAAGAAATGTAGAAATGCAGAGAATTCGGGTGATGATGTGCATGGATAATTGTTTGGTTGTTGATTTTGAAGGTAGATCGGGTGGATTAGCTTTGGCATGGAACAAGATTGTCAATTAGTTCATATTCCAAAAATCATATTGACACAGTTATTATGTCTCCAAGGTGTAAATGGAGAGTGATAGGTTTTTAAGGGAGCTCGTGTGTCAAAGGAAAACAGGTTGCATGGGATTTATTGAGGCAGTTAAATACGCAAAATCAGATGGCTTGGCTTTGCATGGGAGATTTCAATGAAGTTTTTTATGCCAGTGAAAAAGAGGGAGGATTAGAACGCAATGAAGGTAGAATGCGGGAATTTCGAGAGGCTTGCTCTAATTGTGGTTTAAAAGATTTACAGCATGTTTGGTTTACTAAAAAGAATAAAATAAAAATAAAATAATCATTCAAAGAGAATAGAATAGAAGAAGAATAACTATTATATACATTGGTTCATGGGAATAGAATAGAATAGAAATTGCTATTATTACATATTTCATTGTTTGGTTGGCAGGAATCATTTTAAGAATGATTAAGGAATAATGGGTAAATGATAAAAATACATTTTATTAAAATTTAAAGATTTTTTAATTAAAAAACAAAAAAACTATGATGAAAAAAAATGCTCTTTATTAAAATTAAAGAATTTATTTTGTTAAAAGATAAAAATATTCTGAGCAATAAAATCAAAATAACTTTTACTATAATTAAATAATATTTTCACCAGAATACAAACATATTTTTATTATAATTTAATAATATTTTGTATTAGAAGCTAATTAAACATTTTATTATAATTAAATAATATTTAATATTAAAAGATAAAATATATTATTCATTAAATTTAAATAATACTAAATAATATTCTTTATTACATTTATTATATTCAAATAATAATATTAAATAATATGTTTTATAATATTTATTATAGTTAAATAATATTAACATATTAAATAATATTTAAATATTTTCATTTTCTTTTTTTCGAAAATAAAGTAAAAAATTTTGTTTATTTTGTGCTTTAAAGAGAGGAGTGAGGAAGAGAGAGAAAAAAATAGGTTTAGTATTTTTTATAAGGTAATTTTTTAAATTGTAAAAGGATATATTTATCTAATCAATTTTTTTTCTTATTCTCAATAATTTGGAATAGCCATTACCAAGGAGGGCTTTAGTAATAGCTATTCAGGCTTCTTTTTTAATAGTTATTTTTCAGAATAATCATTCTATCGAACCAAATACAGTTTTATCTCAAAAATGAGAATAAGAGAGGAATGACTATTCCATTCCCCCCAACCAACCATACCCTTAGGGTTTATAGGACTTAGGTTTACTTGGTGGAAAAATAGGAAGGCGAGTGAATATATAAGGTGCAGACTAGATCAAGCTTTGGGTAATTCTGAATGGTGTGATATGTTTCCTTCAACTCCGGTATTTAATTATGTGATGGGAGTCTCTAATCATGTGATGCAATGAATTGAATTGTTTCATCCTAGGAGGCGGACATAGAATCGAAGATGGCATTTTAAGTCGGCATGGACAAATGAGCCTGGTTGTGAGCAATTAATTTTGGATGAAATGGAGAATTGCGAAGGGAATTCAAACAGGTCTATAAATAAGTTGGATGTGATTAAGAGGAAATTAAACTGCTCAAACCAAACCCTATTAAAGAAATTCAAGGGAAAATCAAAAAGAAAAGGAGAGAGTTGCAGGTTGCTCATGAAGTGGATGGCCAATTTGTAAAAGCTAAGCAGATACAAAATGAGCTTTATGAAATGTTAAAGACTGAAGAATTGATTTGGAAGCAAAGATCTCAAGCGGAATGGTTAAGGGATGGTGACAAGAATACCAAGTTCTTTCATAGTCGTGCTTCTGAAAGACGAAGGAAGAATACAATTTGGGTTTTCAAAAAAGATAGTGGAGAACGGATAGATTCACAGGGAGAGATGCTTGATGAAGCAAGTGATGCCTTTGCAAACTTATTCTCTACCTCGTGGCCAACTCCAATAGATGATGTTTTATGGCCATACAACCGAAGGTAACAGAGGAGATGAATACACAATTGAGTGCCAACATCTCTTTTGAAGAAGTTAGAATAGCCCTTTTTCAGATGCATCCTACAAAAGCTCCAGGACCTGATGGACAACTTGCCTTGTTCTTCCAAAGATATTGGCATAAGATGGGAAAGCATATCCACAAATTTGTTGTTGAATTTTTGGAGGGTAAGGTGAATGATCTGAAGATAAATCACACTTTACTTGTGCTCATCCCAAAAATTGCCCAGCCAGAACAGGTTAGCCAATTTCGACCTATCAGTTTATGCAATGTTCCTTACAAAATTGCTTCAAAGGTGCTCACCAACAGAATTAAATCTATCCTGCCTTATATAATGGCCGAAAATTAGGGTGCATTTGTCTCTGGGAGGTTGATTTCAGATAATATTATTATGGCCCATAAAATAATTCATTATTTTCATAATAAAAGGCAAGGAGACATGGGTAAGTTTGTTTTGAAATTAGATATGAGCAAAGCCTATGACAGAGTTGAGTGCATATTTGTGCAGGAAATAATGAAGAAGATGGGGATTAATATACTTTTCGTTGAGACGATGATGAGATGCCTTACCTCAGTGACTTATTCAGTGCTGGTCAAAGGAGATCTAGGACGTAAAATTGTACCATCACAGGGACTCCGACAAGGGGACCCTTTATCTCCATATTTATTTGTAATTATTTCTGAGGCTCTTTCAAGTCTTTTGGCTATGGCTAAAGATGCAAAGGTCATCTTGGGAATCGAAATTTATCGAGAAAGTCCGAATGTTACACACCTCCTTTTTGCAGATGATAGCATGTTGTTTGGAAAAACAAAAAGATCAGAGGTGTTGGCTTTAAAAAGTATTTGTGAACGATATGCGTTAGCATCTGGTTAAAAGATTAATTGTGGTAAGTCTGCGATACTTTTCAATAGAAATACTAAAGAGGAAAATAGGGCGATGGTTTACCAGCTACTGGGTATTGATAATTGTCAATGGGAGGGCTATTATCTTGGGATGCCACTAGTAAGTGGAGGTTCTAAAAGGCAAATATTTGCGTATGTGAAAGAAAAAGTCATGAAGAGAGTGCTAAACTGGAAAAACAAGTTACTGTCGACAGCTGGACGTGAAACTTTAATTATAGTAGTGGCTCAAGCAGTGCCTAATCATGTTATGAGTTGTTTTAAGATTCCGCAGGGTATTTGCAATGAGATTGACTCTGTGATAGCTCGATTTTAGTGGGGTGGTGATGACGTGAAGCAAAAAATTAATTGGAAGAGTTGGAGGTCGATGTGCTTATTGAAATTTTTTGGTGGTTTGGGATTTCGTGACATGAACAGCTTCAATCTAGCGATGTTAGCCAAACAAGGTTGGCATTTGCAAATGCAATAACAAACACTTGCTTAAATGATACTAAAAGCAAGATATTTCCCCAAGGTTAGTTTCATGGAAGCACCAATAGGGTCCAACCCAAGCTTTGTATGGAGGAGCATTAGAGAAAGTCAAGTTGTCTTAGAAAAAGGCTTGATATGGAGAGTCGGCAATGGTAGGGATATAAGGGCTTTGAAGGACTTGTGGATACCATATGATACTCCAAGAGCTACAATGGCCTATGAGGCGAATGTAAATGCATCAACGATGTTGTCACAATTTGATGAGGAGAAGGCCATGTGGGATATTAAGAAAGTAATGAGCTATTTTCCCCCATATGAGAGCAACCTAATTCTATCAATTCCACTTAGCTGGAGGGTTCTGCCAGATAGACAAGTATGGAGCGATAATAAACATGGTGAGTATACCATTAAATCTGGATATCGCTTGTTGGTGTCGAGGCCAGTTTACTCCATGTCTGGTGCTTCGCATGGTAATTATGATGTTTTCTTGGTTAAAGCTTTGGAGTTTAAATATTCCGAGAAAATTATCTTTGTATGGAAAGCTGTGAAAGGAGCACTTCCTACAAGACAAGCTTTAAGCCAAAGAAAGGTTAATGTTGAGATAAAATGTGAATTTTGCTAGATAGCGGAGGAAAATGCATTCCATATCCTATGCTGCTGTCAGTTTGCAAAAGCAATTTGGTTGATTTCCATGTGGGGATTCAGAGATATTGAAGTTCACTATCATTCGATTTTGGACTAGCTATTTCAATTAGGAGGCAGCGTTGGTCAGGAGGACTTGGAAGAAATAGCATGTATACTATGGGCAATTTGGAAATCAAGGAACCTAAGGATTTTTAAGAAGCAACTTATGGATCCTGTACAAGTCCTTCAACTTGGCTGCGACGTGAAGAATGAGTACCTTTCTACTTCGACTAATGGATGGACGAATGGAGGAATTAGGGAGAATAATATTAGGTGCTTCTAGCCTAGAGGAAACACTTTACACGTTGACGCTGCGCTGGACCAGATTGCTCGAACAAATAGAGTGGGAGCGGGTTTTATAATCAGAGGCGCGGATGGTGACTTTCTTTTTGCAGCAGCAAAGAAATTGCAGACAATTTTAAAAGTGGAAGAAACTGAGCTGCTGTCTCTGATCTGGGCATCATCTTGCTGTGAAAAAGAAAATATTCAGGTTGCAGATATTATTGTGGACAACCAATTGATAGCAGAGTGGATTAAGATGAGGGAACTTAGGGGAACATTGGGCCATCTAAATGAAGACTAATTAGTGCTGAGGGAAAGAATTAGATGCCAATCGATTGGTTCTAGTCCAAGAGTGAACTATACGGTGGCACATTGTATTGCCCAGATTGCGCAAGGGATGGATGGGGAGCTGTTAGAGTGGAACAAGTCAGAAGAGTTGCCAATGTCTATCCGGCATGTACTGGATTGTCATAAAAATAGATTTTTGGGAACAAAGGGGTAATCTGATTGGTACTTAAGGGTGTAACACCGCATGCTAAATGAGTACTCTTTTTCCTTAGATAATAAGGTTTTTTAATGAGGTTCATTTTTATGGGGTAAGCACCAAACAGAGTGGGGATTCGTTTCTTTGTGGAGCTATAGTTTTTTTAATCAAATGTTCTCACTTTGTGTGACTGTTTGGTAAAGTAATGAAAGGCAATCTTTTCTTAAAAAAAAAAAATGTTAAAATACATAATCGGCTTTCATAACTATTGTCTAATTTCTTTTTGCATCCTTGTACTTTGTCAATAACCTTTTATGAATATCAATAACATAGTATTATTGAAATTTTATGAATATAAACTATATTCAAAAGTTTGATAGAATTTTTATTTTAAAAAAATATGCACTATAATTATGTGACAAAAAAAGTACATTTTTCTATTAATATTGTCTCATAGAAAGTGCATGGTATTAGAAATGTGATTTACATTCCCAAATTTTAAATTAGAATGCATAACATTCCTATCTTTGATATAAAGTAAATTAATATGAATATCTTTCTAATGATCAATATGAATGTGATTTTTATTATTTTGAAAAAATTACAATTATTTTTTTCCTCAATTTTATGATTTAATTTCAATTGAATTTTCATGTATCAAGTTTTCCATATTAATTTAATATTTAAAACAAAAAAAAACAACTTACGCAATCATAATTTCAATTTGCAAATAATTTCAGATTGAAAAAAGTATAAATGCAATTTACTTGTAAATAAAAATCTAGTGTCTTTGTTTGGGGAGCCCATAAACTGAGACGGGTTTCTAATTGTCCTTGCTTTGAGAATTGAGATGGGCAGCAATGCAAGAAACAGCTGCAATAATTACATGACACGTTTCAATGTCCACACAAGCGTTGTAATTATAGTGAAGAGTTGATGAGGCCTGTTTGCTGTTAGGTTTTCCTTCCAATCTTCATTCACAAGATAACGTTCAATGCTGACACAAGGACGAGGCAATAGAAACGTTGAAGCAATAGCTTCCACCTTCCAGGATACGTTCACATTCTTTGTCTATGATGGTTGCACTTAACAGGACAGACAGGACTGTCTCTCCCATAAATGCAAGATATAGTTTCGTTTTTGTGTGAATAAGCTTGCCTTTTAATCACTGTCTTTGATGTGCATTGGATTTCACGTGGCTTAACTCTCAAAATAAATAAATAAAAAGACAAGCTAATTTCCTTTTGCCTTCTTTTACTTTCTTGGTGAAAGACGTTTCATCTTCGGAAAAAAAAAGAAGATCCATCTTCTCCTTCAATATTGGGCACCGACCTACTTTTTCTTTTCTCCTTTATCCAACGCATTAAGCTCCGCAGTTTGGAAGTTACTCCTATTGTTCTGAAAATTGAGCTTTATTAGATTTACTGTCTTGACTTACAGCTGCCATGTCTCCTATTATTCATTGTGTGATGGACTTTACCACCAAACTTTTCTTTGCACCAAACCTTTACCGATCAATATGAACTTTAAATTCTCTAATAAAGTCAAAAAATTTTAGGGAAAAATAGTTTCACTTTCTTAAATTTTAATTAAAATTTCAAAAGGATATATTAATTTTCAAAATAAATACTTTATCTTAAGAGTGAAAATACTGTTAATAGAGATTATTAAAAAATTAAAGTATCATTTTTTTATTAATTTAAAAATTACTATTACATTTATTATTAAAAAATTAAAAAAAAATAGGAAGCACAGCCAAGAAAGGGGAGGACTAGATCAAGTGCCTCCTAGACGGGGAGTTTTTTTTAATTAATAAAATTATATAATAATAATTTTAAAAATTAATTAAATATAAAATTATTTTTTTATTATTGTCACGTCATCAAATTGATAAAAACACTAATAGTTGACTAATAATTAAACTTACATATCAAACGAAAAATATTTTTTTAAAACGAAATGTTTATTTTGAAAATTAATGAATTACCGTATAATTTTGATAAAAACTTAAAAAGTGAGAGTATTTCATCCAAAATTTTATCAATATTGAATAATAATTTAGTTTTAGAACTAATAATATTCATTTTAGTAAGAGTGAATGTGAATTTCAAAATTTATTGCATTGGGTTTAGTCTTGATTCTTCTCTTAAAACATCTGAAAGTCAATCTTATGATCTAACTCAACAAGGGAACTTTGTGCCACAAATGTAAAGTAAAATTGATTTACATATTCAATTCAAAGGGGAAAAAAACAAAACAAAGCAATTCAAAGGGAAAGAAAACAAAGGGAATAAAGAGTACTAGAAAAAGGATTTATCAAAGAAAAGAAATGTAAGAGAATGAAAATCATGTGGCGTGCACTCTTGCTTTAACGGTGGGCCTCGTTACACACAATCTCCCTCCTCCTTTCCTTTTCCTTTACCCCGGCAATCCAAGGCAACAAATAACACCACCACCGCACACCACATCATCACTTTCATCTAAAATTTTAACTTTATTTAAATTTGTTTAATTTTATTTTTTTATGTTTGAATTTGATTTAATAAATTCATTTTACTGATTCAAGAGAGAGTATAAAAATTTAGTTTTTAATATATACAGAACCCTATTGAGGTTTTTTTGTTAGTCAATCCCCTGTTGAGTTTAGGTTATATAATTGCGGCAATCCCTCAAATTTAACTTGGTTCGATTTTATTATTATCAAATTTGAGCTCGAGCTTAAAATAATTTTGAATTGAAAAATTCGATTGAATCGAAATGAGTTTGATTTTTTTTATTTGATTATAACAGTTTTCGAAATGTTAGATTTTACAAGTTTATTTATTTTTATCAATTTTGTTTAATTTTTAATTATTTAAATTTTCAATTAAATTTGAATTAAATAAAAATTAAAAATTATTTTATTAATATATTTTTTAGTTTTTACATTATTTAGTGAATATATATTGAATTTAAAATAGTGTTGAATTTACTTGAACATGTTTATATATATATATATATATTATTTTTAAATTTATCAAATGTTATAAAAGATTTATTTCAGTTTGATCGATTTTCGATCAATTTGATTTAATTTTTACATAAAGTAAGTTTATTTTTAAAATTTTAATATTGAATTGATCGAATCAGCTGTTTGTATGCCCCAAAACTTCATTATAAACAAAATTTAATATGTGATTTAATTTTAATTTTATTTATTAATTAAGTACTCTATTGTAATAGTTTAAAAAATTGATAAACAACAAAATAGAAATGTAACATTAAACTCTTCTTCTCATGAAAAAGCTGTCCTATATTAAAAAATTTACACGTAAAAGTCATGTATGTTAGATATGAAATTGATAAATATCATAATATGGATATTAAATGGATCAAAATTTAGGATTAAATCTTTAAGTTAGGTATGGAAGTGAATACAATAGATTTTGAAAAGTAATATATTCAACCATCATTAATGAATCATCAAAAAATTTAAATAAATTAATTCACAAGAACAATAAACTAACTTAATCATGCATGATGATTTAACTTGATTAATAATTATTAAATTCATAATTAGTCTTTTACAAGTTTATGACAAATTTTTAATAAAAAAATAGAGCAATTTATCTATTTAAACTAGCAAAAAAACAAAAAAAAAAAATCTCACCTACATAGAGAAATAACAACTGACAACTACCATTCCCCACTAAATCAGACTGTCAGTTTCTTCCTCGCTCGCTATAAATATTCATTTCTCTCACGATCTCCTTTCCTTACTCTCAAAGAGAAAAAGAAAAGATGGCAAATCCGAAAATCTTATACCTGTTTTCTGTTTCCCTTCTCTTCCTCATTTCCATCTCCTCCGCGGCCGCTTCCTCCTTCTTAGACGAGCGGCGACTCGGAGGATCAAGTTTCCCCTCGATACATGCGAAGAAGTTGATAAGGGAGTTGAATTTGTTTCCTAAAGAGGAAGTCAACGTCGTTGATGGAGGCCAGGTTTCCTTACCGGAGGATTCGAGGTTGGTGGAGAAGCGGTTCAAGTTCCCGAATTTGGCGGTGCCTGGTGGGGTTTCCGTTGAGGATTTGGGTCACCATGCTGGTTATTACAAGCTAGCTAATTCTCATGATGCCAGGTAAATCGAAAATTTTGGATTTTTTTTTTAAATTGGGGGTATTAGGTGGGTCNGGAGTGAAGGTGTTTAATACTAAAAGCCTTTGAATGGTAATTATTTTTGTTTCTTAATTGGCGAATGAGATAATTACATGACTTTTTTACGCTTTTGGGGTTTTTTTTTTGTAACTTTCTGGGGTTTTAATACTTAAAACCTCATGAATTGGAAAATGAGTTGATTATTCTGTGGGTTATTTTGCTGGTGATATCTTGGATTTTTGGATTAGGAATTGCGTTTTTCTAATCCTTTTTTTGGGAGGGTGGATTTTTTTTTTTGGGGTTTGGGGTGGTTAATCTTGAAACTTAAGAATTTTGGGGTGATATTTTGGATTTAATTTAATTTAATTCTTAAATTGAAGAATTTTATTACATTTTTTTGGGTAAGATTTTCGACTTTTAACCTTGGAATTGTTTTTGTTTTTTTGTTTTTTTTTGAAGGGAGGTTGGTGTGGGGTTTAACCTTAATTACTAAAAAGCCCATGAAATTGGACAATGAGGTGCTTATTATGTTTTTTAGGCAAAATTCTTGTGATTCATGGTTAAAGATTAAAATTGTTGCACCTTTTTAAAATTGTTAATGCATCAATGTGTCTTTGTTTTTTCCCTAAGGTATTTGGTGATTATTTGTGGCTTTAAGGGTTTAACCTCAAAACCGCTGAAATATATTTGGTTTCTCGGTGAAGTTCTCTGGCTAAATTCTCTTGAAGCTTGGTAAAACCAAAACCCTCTAGCTTTTTTAATAATTTTTTAAAAATGGTATCTTTCTAGATATAATAGGTTTATGTGGAACAACTAGAGTCAAACAGAAATGTCTGTGCTGTTTAATGTTTTAGTCAGTGTATTTGGTTATCTTAGTTTGATGGAGTTTAATGGTTGCTGTAGGTGGTTGCTTTTTTACATTATCTCACAGTGTTTATTAATTTAAGCATCTTATTATCAATACGATGCCATGTTTTCCAGACCGTTGCAACTTTCTTGTGATGCTGCTAGATTAATTAAAGCTTAAAATTGTACAAGCATTCTTCATTTAATATACTATTATCAGCTTTTACAGTCGATGGCTTTTTTATTTCCATGTTTTCAATCATTTTTCTGAAACCAAGGAAAGAAAATTCTCAATGAACTACCTTTATGGTGGGCTAATGAATATGTGTAAACTGCTTACTCGCTAGATCCCTCCCTTCCTTTTCACCCTTTAAATGCTACTTTATTTTCTTTTTCAATTTGGTTTGACGTTTAGCTGATTTTTTGCAGAATGTTCTATTTCTTCTTTGAATCGCGAAATAGCAAAAAGGACCCTGTTGTAATCTGGTTGACTGGAGGGCCAGGGTGTAGTAGTGAATTGGCTTTGTTTTATGAAAATGGTCCTTTCACCATTGCTGATAACATGTCTCTTATTTGGAATCAGTATGGTTGGGACATGGTACTTTCTTCTTCATATTCTTCCTTCTTTGGGATTTGATATTTGCCCCTATTAAGTATCACTGCAAACAATGATTAATTTCTTATCTTTCTGATATATTATGTGATATTAAATAGTTTTGACTTTGAGATGCTTCAATGGTTGATGGACTCTTTTTCTTCTTTCCCCTTTTTCGGTTTTATGTTGTAGGCATCGAACCTTCTGTATGTGGACCAACCCATTGGTACTGGCTTTAGTTATAGTTCTGATAGAAGGGACATTCGTCATAATGAAGATGAAGTTAGCAACGACCTATATGACTTCTTACAGGTTAGTTTGTTTATTTTTGCAAGGAGTTTGGCATAATTGTTTACTCCACTGAATTACTTGTTGTCAATACTATGAAAGGTGAATGAACATCACTCAATATTTTGAGGAAAAATGAATAACTTTGTTGTTTTGATTGGGCTGTTTTTATTATGTTAGGCATTCTTTGCTGAACACCCTGAGTTTGAAAAGAATGACTTTTATATAACTGGAGAATCATATGCTGGGCACTACATTCCAGCTTTTGCTGCCCGAGTCCACCAAGGAAACAAAGCTGAAGATGGAATTCATATAAACCTAAAGGTATGTTACCAATTTATGATGTCAAGCTTCTACATGTTTTTTTAGTTATTTCTGAAAGTTACAACTTGTTTGGAATCAATTCTTTTGCTAACTTCAACTACAATGTGGTTAACAGGGATTTGCTATTGGTAATGGCCTGACTGACCCTGCAATCCAGTATAAAGCTTACACAGATTATGCTTTGGACATGGGGGTAATTAAGAAGTCTGACTACAATCGTATCAACAAGCTGGTTCCAGTTTGTGAAATGGCAATAAAGCTTTGTGGTAATGTTGCATCTGAGATGGTTCCCTCTTTTCTTATGATCATTCTCTACAGTTTTACCTCTTTGTTTTAAACTTCAAAGCCTGGAAATATTAATTGATGCTTATTCGTTTCTTTTTGCATTTTTGTGTTATAACTTATAAGATTTATATCACAGAATGAATTGGTGCCACTTATCTCCTCAACACTTTTTCTTCTTTTGGAAATAAAAAAAAAAAATTTCAGGCACTGATGGCACAATCTCTTGCATGGCTTCATATTTTGTCTGCAATGCCATATTCACTGGCATCATGGCACTTGCTGGCGATACAAATGTAAGAGATGTAATTTTGTTTTTATTTTATTTGGTGTCTTGTTCAAGGAGAGCCATTGCTTGTCATATTTTCTACTTTATTCTTTATTCAGTTGTTTGCTTTGCTTAGGTCGTGGCACATTAAAATTACCCTTTAATGCTTAAAAACATATTTGATGGATTATCTGCATGAATGGGTTGTTCTCATTCTTGTTCTGGTTGTAATATCCTGTAAACTATAATGTGCATCATTTCATGGCATAATCAAACTATCTTTTTGTGTGGAAAATCTGAAGAAGTGTTTTTGCTCAAGCAATGTAATTTGCCTGATGAGAAAAAGTAGTAGGGCCCGCAATTGATCTTCATGTCATATACTCTTTCTTTTTTTTTTTTTTTTTCAGAATTCTTTCTTTATGAGCAAAGGATATCTAGATATTTTTTGTTATTGTTGAATCACTTACCTATAACTACCTCTTCGCTCTGAATAAGCTGTTGATGAAAGTAATCTGTGTCCTGACCCCTTATGATTCTTTGAGTAAAATTTGACATGCACTAATGTGTTGTCTGCAGTACTACGACATTAGAACGAAATGTGAAGGGAGCCTTTGCTATGACTTCTCAAACATGGAGACATTTCTGAACCAGGAATCTGTTAGGGATGCCCTTGGAGTTGGGAGTATTGACTTTGTGTCCTGCAGTCCTACAGTGTATCAGGCCATGCTGGTTGACTGGATGAGGAATCTTGAAGTTGGCATTCCTGCTCTCCTAGAGGATGGTGTCAAGCTTCTTGTATATGCTGGAGAATATGATCTCATCTGCAACTGGCTTGGTAAGTATTTCATGAATTAGTGATAAAAATATTTTATATCAGATACATCTAGCTATTTACTTCGCCAATTTGTATGTGAATGTGGTCATGTAATTTTTCTTGAACAGGCAATTCGAGATGGGTCCATGCAATGGAATGGTCTGGTCAGAAGGAGTTTGTAGCATCTCCTGAGGTTCCTTTTGTCGTTGATGGCTCAGAAGCAGGAGTCTTGAAAACTCATGGACCTCTTGGTTTCCTAAAGGTCTTCTCTTTACCCAACCCTGCCTTTGTCTTTATCTATTGATAGCTAATAATTTGCAGGTGATGTTGACATAACTGTGTGATGATCTTACAGGTTCACGATGCAGGTCACATGGTTCCTATGGACCAGCCAAAGGCAGCATTGGAGATGCTGAAGCGGTGGACTAAGGGTACATTATCTGAAGCTGCCGATTCAGAGAAATTGGTTGCTGAAATATGATTTCCATCATTGCACTGCTTGCATACAATTTAGTTGGCATTAGAATGGGAATAGCCGTATCGTAAAGCTCTGGGGTTTCTATGTATGCCTGTAAATAATTGCATGTTAATGCTAGTACAATGGTATCTTTGTTTTTTTGAAGATCACCTACTGAACTTATATGAATCAAGGACTTATAAAAATCTTCAAGCTGGCTTACTTAATTACTATACATGGTTATAGATACACATTGTTTAATGAAATTTTATTTGTCCAATTAATGAAGGAGATTAAAGTATATTTTGCACTGTTTCCCAGAAGCAAACTATACAAGCAAAAACCAAAGCTTGTTCAGTTCGAAAAAAAAAAGAAGAAAGACCAAACCTCAAAAATTCAGAGTTTCTTTGTCTTAGAGGGAAAGAAACAAAACCCTGGTCAGAGAGAATCGAAGCAGGAACTTTGTTCATTTTTCTGGTTCTTTTGACATACGTACATGTGAGACAATATAATCATGATTCATTCCTATATCAAAGTTGTTTGCATCCACACTAATCAAGATTCTAGGTACAAGGTTGAAGTAAGGCTGCTATTCAAGACCATAACATTATGAAAAAGGCTTTTATACAATAAGAGGTCCACTATCAACAAAAAAAATTCTTAGTTTATCAACCAAACATTGTAGAGACTTGCTTGGATCATATTAAATATATGTATAAAAACAGCCGCAGCAAATTTTGATCAAAGAAAGCTACCTTGCTCAGTTCTGAACTCATTCCTAATTCAGCAACTTTATCTTGCATCAAAGAGTTATGAACTTTCTGGCAATTTAATTGAGCTAAAATGTCTTTCATATCCAATTCCAAGCAAGTATTTTCCTTCTCTAAAAACTGCAAAATATTATAAGATATTAAAGTTTTTTTATTAAATGATACCAACATTTGGATGCATACCAGATTCAAACAGAACAGGATAATAATTTGATTTTAGAAGAAATATGTTAGAAAAGCCTGGGAACCGAATATTGGAACCAGTATTAACTATAATTAAAAAAAAAAAGTATTAACTACAATCTAGTTGGCCTTAGAATGGGAATAAATGTAGTATAAACCTCTGGGGTTTCTGCATCGCACCAAAAAAAAAAAAACATAGGGTATTTATGTATGCTTGCAATGTATGCTTGCAATATATGCATGTGGATGCAATAGAATCCTAGCACAATGATATCATAAAAACAAAAATAAAATACTTAAATCTCTTAAGTTTTAACAAATATTCTATACGAGACTATTAGTTTTCGAAATAAACAATGAGACATAAAAATGCAAACATTGTTAATAGAAAATATGAAAAGATTAAAATATTCTTTTTTCTTTTTTTTTTTTCCTCTTAAAAAATGTGGCCGGCTGGTGGTGCTCCCATTCACTAGCCAACCACCCCACAGCAGGTGCTCTCCTCCCCTAACTTGCTAGAAAATTCTTTTTGAAAAAAAATTTAAAATAAAAAAAATATAATTTATATAATAATAATTTTTAAAATTAATAAAAAGTAAAATTATCTTTTCAATATTATTACATCATTAAATTAACGAAAATTTTAACAGTTGACTAATTGCTGAATTTATGTATTTAGTAAAAAATATTTTTTTGGATGGACTGTACGTTTCAAAAATTAATAAACTAGCATAAAATTATAATTAAAACTTAAAAAGTTAAAGTATTTTATCTTAAAAAAAATCTTGACATTCCTGCAATTGCTTATCCAAATCATATTTGTCTCTCTCCCACAACTTCTGTTGTCCATCAATTTCTGTGGTGAGATGGTCTACTTGACTCTGAAGCTTCCGATATAAACTTTCATAATCAAACTCTTCTTTAAGCTTTACCATATTTACAATTTTCATTGCTGCAAAAAAACAAGTTATTAGGCTGCCTCATCAACTCATCATTAAAAAGATAATATATAAAACAAATGCAGTCTTTTCATCAACATTTATGGTTCAGGCATTTAGCTATAAAGCAAAATGGATACACTAAGATACATGAATACAGACACATGCATGCATGCTAACGTGGATGCACATATGTACATGCATACACATTAAATAGCAATGCTGGCCATTTCTAAATAAAGGATCCCACCTCAGATTTCATACACCCTAGCTTTCCATTTTGCTAAGGTTTAGTCATGCAGCATAAGCTTTGGTTGGCTCCAAAAATAGTAGGGAACTGATACCTAACCAACAACCAAGTAGCAGAAAAGCTCAATTTGTTTTGCTTGTAGAATATTTCCACACTTAATTAGCTACTACAGGGAATCTTTCTCACTCAAACCCTGCCATAGTTAATGAACATTCTTCTTGGTCAGCTCAAAGGAGCAGGCAAAACCCTTGGAAGCTATATCCTTCTACAATTCAGTTAATGCATGACAATGACACACTCTAATTGTGATTAAGACATAGTGCAACAACTTCCACCCACTACGGCAAGTTTATACCAGTTCTGTTGTATAAATCAATGTAGTGCTGCCTCCAATTTCAATTTAATGGACGAAAACAATATCCAGCAAAGGAAGCCTGCTCCATTTACATGCTGAGAGGAAATCCACAAAACCAGGAAAATTCAAAGACTGAAAGATGCAGAATTTATATATGTTGCATATATCAAAGTATAAGGAAGATGAAAATGCCATGGCAAAATAACAAAACAAAGAGAAAGGGAGAGAGGCTGGTCAAGAATTAAACAGAGAATATTGCATGCATTTGACAGGAGAATTCCTCAACTTTTATATAGCAATATTTTTCAAAGAAACTCACCCTCTGCCCAAACATTATTGTGCTAGTGGTCTCTGCATGATGTCGTGAAGATGGCCCAATTGTTATTGTAAGTGAAGTCCTTGCAGAGCTTATTCATTTGCAGATGACTCTCATAACAATATTAGAAAATAAAACCAACAAGCATATTCGGATAAACTGACTAATAATGCATATAGAATGCGCTTACTTAACCTAAACGGAAGTGTCCTTTTGCTCCTACTTTCAGTTGTGTACCACTCAAAGAAACCGGAAATTTTTGAAACCAGTTATATAAAACTTTTAGTGTAGTAAGAAAACATACACACAGATGGAATACAAGACACTGCATTAAAAAAAAACACAAAAAAGTTAATGGCAAGATGGGTTTGAAGCTTGCATTTAATCAACTAATTATAAATTCTTATAACTATCAACCATAAAGAACATACCAGATTTGTCTAATCTTTCAAACCTTGCAAGATCCACAATCAGCAACTTGCTTTTCCTAACCACAAGGTAAATTGCTTTTTGTCTGCAATACCATATTCATGTTAAATTGCAATGCTTGCATGATAATTACACGTGTAAGCATGTCAATACAGTTTGCTTCGTTGTCCTGGTTGAACAATATGCTTAGCTGCCTTTTTCACATACCAGTGCGAGTAGTCTTGCATGTCTTAAGGAAATTTTAAGCTTAACACTTGTTTTATAGTTGTTTACAAGTGCAATGTAAGTGTGCAAAGTTTGTAAGGTTGTAATTAAGGAGAAAGATCATACTAACTAAATATAACCTTCTAATTAATTAATAATTCAACATAAAGATGGATATCAAATCATAATTTAACAGTAATTTTTACCTTCTTCCCTCTGAAAAAAAGATAAAGAAAAGTACACAAATTCAAACCTTCCATCCCCTTAATTATCTTCAAAAGTAAATCACCATCATTTGCCTCATCCGCAGATATTAATTAATATTTAAATCTCTCTGGTGGGATTCGTTTGCTCTTTTGCTAACTTAAACTACGATGTAGTTAGCAGGGATTTGCTATTGGTAATGGCCTGACTGACCCTGCAATCCGGTTTAAAGCTTACACAGATTATGCTTTCGACATGGGGGTAATTAAGAAGTCTGACTACAACTGTATCAACAAGATGGTTCCAGTTTGTGAAACGGCAATAAAGCTTTGCGGTAATGTTGCATCTGATATGGTTTCCTTTTTTCCTATGATCATTGCTCTACGGTTTTACATCTTTGTTTCAAACTTCAAAGCCTGGATATTTTGATTGATGCTTTTTTTTCTTTTTGCATTTTTGTGTTATAACTTATAATTAGTATATATCACAGATTGAATCGTTGCTACTTATCTCCTCGACACCTTTCCTTGTAATATAATTTGAAACTGGTGTTGATATACTATATATAGTTATGGATATACATTGTGTAATGAAATTTTATTTGTCCAATTAATTAAGGAGATTAAAGTAATTTTTGGTGACGTGGCATAAATGGGAACGTATAAAAGCGGGGCAGTTGATTTCCGTTAGAACACTTCCCGGTCTGGTGTCACACTTTACTTTCCTTATTACTCTGTTTCCTGGAACCAAGCCATACAAGCAAGAACCAAAGCGTGTTTTGTTAGAGAATAAAACAGAAGAAAAACCTGTTCAGAGAGAATTGAAGCTGGAAGTTTGTTCATTCTCTTGGTTCTTTTTACAGGTACGTTTATTAGTTACATTTTTTATCTTGATTTTTTAGGATTGATTTTATTTTTCAGTTAAGTTTTTGTTTAGGGTTTCGGATCTGAAGAAAGTTTCGATTATAATTTTTCTTTTCTTACTTCGTTACCTAGAAAATAGAAAGAAATACCTGATGGTCATTTTTCTTTGTTTCTGTTGATCACTGGTATTTACGTCCATAGTGACCATTTGTTTCTTGAATTGAACTGCAGATTGTTGGGGTCTGAAGCTGTTTAAATCACTCAATTTTTAACGGCTAATTGTTATTTCAAGAGGGTTTCAAATACCAGAGCTTCTATTTACTGCATTGGATCACGATTGCAAGATGGATCAAAATCTTAAGGTGGCTTCAACTCGGTCTTCGGATTCTTGTAGAAAAAGAAAGAGACGTGATGGTTTATCAGTTGCTGACACTCTCAAGCTCTGGAGTCAAAGCAAGGATGCCAAACAATCGTGTAAAGCTCCTGCCAAGGGCTCCAAAAAGGGGTGTATGAAAGGGAAAGGAGGACCTCAGAATCAAAGCTGTAACTACCGAGGTGTTAGGCAGAGGACTTGGGGTAAATGGGTGGCTGAAATCCGAGCACCCAATGGAGGGAAGAGAATTTGGCTTGGTACTTTTCCTACTGCTTGTGAAGCTGCTTTAGCTTACGACGAAGCTGCCAGGACGATGTATGGCGAAAATGCCATAATAAATATGCCTCATATTTCGCGTTTTGACTCAGTTGCAACTACTTCACACGCGTTTTCGGAGGCAAGCACTTGTTCTGCTTCTAACTCCATGACTGTGCCGAGTAACTATGAAATTTGTGGAAGAGATGTGGATGGTGAAGGTGAACCAAGTAGGATGAATGTTGAGTATACTGTGGATTCTGAAACTGCCTGGACGATGGATGGTGAAAATGCGACTCTGAATATGCCTCATGTTTCAGATTTTGACTCAGTTTCAATTACTTCACCAGTGTTTTCGGAGGCAACCACTTGTTCTGCTTCTAACTCCATGACTGTGCCGATTAACTATGAAATTTGTGGAAGAGATGTGGATGGTGAAGGTGAACCAAGTGGGATGAATGTTGAGTATACTGTGGATTCTGAAACTGCCTGGACGATGGATGGTGAAAATGCGACTCTGAATATGCCTCATGTTGCAGATTTTGACTCAGTTACAATTACTTCACCAGTGTTTTCGGAGGCAACCACTTGTGCTGCTTCTAACTCCGTTACTGTGTCGAGTAACTCTGAAATTTGTGAAAGAGATGTGGATGGTGAAGGTGAACCAAGTGAGATGAATATTGAATATACCGCGGATTCTGAAGCTGCGACGACAAGTCAAGATGTCAAAACTGATGCAAAATCAGAAGATCACACAGATGATAGCTGGCTAACTAATGGTTTGGATTTCGCAAAAAATATTGCAATCGATTTTGGAGAGACTGATGACTGGTTTGAGGATTATTAGTTTGATGTACCTGAATTTTTTGATTAAAATGTAATAGAAGAAAAAGAATTGTTTAGTTGTAATTTACCTACTGAAATGAAGCAAGAAGTCTACACATCAAGACGTTTTGGATTCTGTTTTGCTTTTGCTCTTGGATATAATGTTAAGCAAGGTGCTTTGTTTTCGTTGTATGACTTGTTGTGTGAAGAGAACTGAGCATCGGTTAGGTTGATGATCTATTGTTGGGATGTTTGTTTTGGTCTTTGTTTTGTACTTGCTTTGAATCTCGGGCTGTATTAAGTATGAAGGAACTTTTGCTTGTTGAGTGTGAGTGGTCTCTTGCGATAGGACCTGCTGTGTTATGGGTTAGTGCTGTGTCGAAGGTTTTGTTTGAGTCTGTGCTTGAATGTAGGAATATGTTACAACATGGCTCTCACTTGTTCTACTATCTAGTATGTTGGAACTGCTATGAAATGAATTTGGTACAGGGCTTATGAGTCAATTCAAGCTGAGTGGTTTGCTATGAAAGCTAAGTTACAATATTTTAATTTTTAAAGTTCAACATATGCACAAAAGGTCAATAATTTGTCTTACCCAGTGAGGTGGTGCATATCCAGCTTTTAACCTGATATAGTCTGCAATTCCTTCTATTATCCTCCAAGAGTTTGGCCATTCCCATTCCACTGCTCAAAATGATCCGCCTCATGAACTATTATTCCTGTAAATTCTCTCTTCATATCTCCTGAGTAGTTTCCCATATAGTTTACGAAACTTATTAAAGTTCTGTAAGGCAAATTAAAGGTCAAATCAGGAAACTGATGAATAGAGAACATGGGACAATTTTATTGCATACATACATGTGAGACAGCTTAATCATGATTGATTCCTAAATCAAAGTTGTTTGCATCCACCACTAATCAAGATTCTAGGTACAAAGTTGAAGTTCCATGTAACTGGGAACGCTTGCAACGAGGTTAATGCTTCTGAAACAAAGATCATTATCACATCTGCAGATAGCAAGCCCGAAGACCGTGAACATAGAGAAGATCCCTATTTCTCTTCAAGCAAAACAGCTCTTCCAACTGAATCGGGGGTTACATGCATGTATCAATACTGCGCTGACTGCCTACATACCCTCCTTAGTTTGATGCAAAAAGTCCTGCTTCAAGAACCAAAATCAGATGGGAGCCAGTGGACGGTAGTTGCATTAATGTCTGTGGATCTTCTTTAAAGTTAGGAAAGTTTATGATGCTGGATATAGCAGCAGTAAATTTAATGAAAACCTAAGAATTGAAAGTCATGGAAAGTTATCCAAGTGCCAAGAGTCGTTGCAAAAGCTCAGAAAATAGTTTAGTTTTTCCAGCGCAATATATCCGTCACTCTGTAGGCACCACCTGTACAGACATGGAATTAATGTTTGATCCAAAATTTGTTTACAGAGATGGAGTGATGGTTCCTATAGATTCTAACAAAGAAGTTTCTTTTCACTGTAAATTGAAGACGTTGTGCCTTCGTTCTCTTAGAGTCTACCTACAGGTTCACGATGCTTGTCACATGGTTCCCATGGACCAGCCAAAGGCAGCATTGGAGATGCTGAAGCTGTGGACTAGAGGTACACTATCTGAAGCTGCTGATTTAGAGAAATTGGCTGCTGAAATATGATTTCCGTCATTCCACTGCTTGCATTCAATGTAGTTGGCCTTGGAATGGGAATAACCATCGTGTAAAGCTTTGGGGCTTTTATGTATGACTGTAAAAATATTTGCATGTGGATGCGGGTACAATGGTATCTTGATTTTTTGAAGATTACCTACTGAAATGAATCAAAGAGTTATTAAAATCTTCAAGCTGGTTTACTTATTTACTCTATTTTCTCTCTTTATTATTATTATTATTATTGAACATTACTTCAATGTAGAAAGTGAAATTCAAGATTCATATTTCTGGCAATATGATCTTTCTGGCAATCTTATTGAGCTAAAATGTCTTTCATATCCAATTCCAAGCAAGTATTTTCCTTCTCTAAAAACTGCAAAATATTATAAGATATTAAAGTTTTTTTTTTTTAAAATGATACCAACATTTGGATGCATACCATATTCAAACAGAACAGGATAATAGTGTGCTTTTAGAAGAAAAATGTTAGAAAATCCTGGGAAACGAACTCTGGAAGTATTAACTATAATCTAGTTGGCCTTTGAATGGGAATAAATGTAGTTTAAACCTCTAGGGTTTCTGCATCACACCAAAAAAAAGCATAGAGTATCTATGTTTGCTTGCAATATATGCATGTGGATGCAATAGAATCCGAGCACAACAATATCATAAAAACAAAGATAAAATACTTAGATCTCTTAAGTTTTAATCAAAATTCTACGCGAGATTATTAGTTTTTGAAATAGATAATGAGACGTATAAATGAAAAAACTGTCAATAGAAAATATGAAAAGATTAAAATATTTTTTTTTCTTTTTTTTTAAACAATGTGGCCTGCTGGTGGTGCTCCCAGTCACCGGCCGACCACACTGCGGCTGTTAACAACAAAGACGAATATAATGCTCTATTAAAAGGTAGTAGAACAGAGGTGAACAGATAGTTACTTTGTTATTAACAAATAACGTCTTATATTCACATTGATAAGAACAACACATATATATCAAGAGATACAACATTAATTAAACACTAACACTTGTTCTTGATCCATTAACAAGTGTAAAACATTTAACAAAATAGCTTCATGCAGCTTAACATGTAGAGTCATAGAGTTTTAAATAAAAGACTCCTATTTTTGCGCAGAATCTATGTGGAATGCATATGCCTTTCGTGTCCATGCGGATGCAAGCATTATAAGTTAACATTCTCCCTTAATGCTTGCATTGACTATCTTCATTCTCTCTCTGTGCTATTATGCTTCCCTCAGTGAGTGGTACTTAACATTGATGTGTTTTGTACGTCCGTGGAACACAGGATCTTTTACCATAGCTATAGCAAATTTATTATCAACAAATAAATCTGATGTAGATTTATTGTCAACAAATAAATCTGATGCAGTTGTTTGTGGGAATCCTAGGTCATGGAGAATTTTTCTTAACCAAATTACTTGGTTTGCTGTTGTTGCAACAGAGACATACTCAGCCTCTGCTAAGGACTAAGCCACAGTCTCCTGTTTCTGAGAACACCATGCAAATACTCCATTTTCAATTGAGAATACATAGCCAGATGTACTCTTTGCATCATCAACAGAGCCGGCCTAATCACTATTTTAATATCCCATTAATTTGATTTCACCATATTGGGTGAATTTGAGTCCAAAGGTGATTATACCATTCAAATACCTCCGTACTCTCTTGGCTGCAATGGCATGTGATTGGCATGGTTGCTGCATGAACCTTGACAAAAACCTCACAGTATGCATTATCTTGGGTCTTGTGGCACAGATGTATAACAAACATCCAATGAGACTCCTATAGTCAGAAGGATTCTCCAATTTGACACCGTCATTAAGAGATAATTTTTCATTCATAGCCATAGGAGTGGATACACCTTTGCAATGGGCCATTTTGAATCATTTAAGTACCTCTTTGACATAATTCTATTGGCATAATAGAATGCCATCATCTTCCTGCTTGACTTGAATTCTTAAAAAATATGACATTAACCCAAGATCAGACATGCTAAATTCTTTCTCTAATAACTCCTTGAGTTTATTAACCTAAGTTGAATTACCTCCAATAATTAATAAATCATCAATATACACGAACAGGATTAGAGGAGATTGATCTTTCTTCTTTAAAACATATAAAGTGGCCTCATTTGGACTCCTCTAGAAACCATGATTCACCAGGAATGAGTCAATCTTACTGTACCAAACTCGTGGAGCTTGCTTTAACCCCGTGCAAAGCCTTGTGAAGTCGGTACACCTTGCCTTTATCAGATTCAATCTCGAAACCAAGTGGTTGCTCAATGTAGATTTCTTCATTAAGTTTTCCATTCAGAAAAGTTGACTTTACATCAAAATGGTAGAGCTTCCACTTACAAGTTGCAGCGATGGCAGTGATTAGTCGAATGGTATCTATTCTTGCAACAGGAGCAAAGGTTTCCTGATAATCGATACCTGCCATTTAAGAATATCCTTTCACAACCAGGCAGGCTTTATACTTATTCAATGACCCATCTGAGTTGAGTTTCCTTTTGAAAATCCACTTAACACCGATCACGTCTATATCTTGGTCTGTCCACCAATGACCAGGTATTATTTTTTTCTATCATCTTTAACTCTTTTCATTGCTGCCATCTATTCAAAATGATGAGCAACTTCTTCAAATGAAGCTGGTACAACAAGAGCCAATTGACACCTAGCATACACAGTTTCAATAGTTCGAGTCTTTCTTACAGTTTCATCATCTATGATTTGGTCAGCTTCCAGACCACTCCCATCTTCATATTCAATATTACTATTATCAATCATATTGATTGGTGCATAACTGGTGCTTGCAAGTTGTTGTTCTTCCCAATTCCACTCTCTATCTTCATCAAAAATGACATTTCTGGTGATGGAGACCTTCCCAGAATCAACCAAATAAATTCTATAAGCTTTAACTTGCAAACTGTACCCAATGTGAATCCCAATTTGTGCCGTAGGTTTGACTTTGTCTCTTAGTTGTTCAAGAATGTGTTGATAGCATAGGTAACCAAAAACTTTCAGATGATCCACTAATGGTTTAATACTGTACCATGCCTTATGGGGAGTCATTCTTTGAGTAGCACAAGTAGGCAACATTAAGAAGATAGGTTACTGTATTTGCTGCTTCTGCCCAGAATCTTTTAGAAAGACTTTTTTCATAGAGCAAACACCTTAACATTTCCAGTACAGTTCGATTCTTTCTCTCACTGACTCCGTTCTGTTGAGGGTAATAAGCAGAAGAGAAATGATGAAGAATACCTTCTTTGTCCAAGTATCGAGTGAACTCAAGCGATGAGTATTCACCACCATTATCAAATTTCAAAACCTTAAATCTTTTTCTCTGTTTAAACTATAACTTAAGCTTTAAACTTCAAAAAGTAGCCAAACACTTCTGATTTCTCCTTCATGAAGTAAATCCAACAAAATTTGATGAAGTCATCAATGAAAATAAGGTAATACCTACTTCCATTTAAGGAAGCTTCACTCAAAGGGCCTTTTACATCTGTATGTACCAATCCTAGCTTGTCATTGGCTCTGCTCAGACTAGTTGAAGGGTGTGGTCTTCTTGATAATTTGCCAAACTGGCATGTCTTGCAAACTGGACCACCACCTGAAAACTTGGGAAGATCATTCACTAAATTTGAAAAACTGAGATGTTTTAAGGAAGCATAATTACAGTGGCCTAATCTTCTGTGCCAGAGAGTTGTTGGATTTGAATCATACTCATTAGCCTGCATGCATACATTATTCCAATTCACAGCATAACACTTTTGTTTCATTAGTACATTCATAAAGAAATTACTTGAAGGAGCATAGATGATGCATGATTTATCTTTGAAAATTAAAATATAATTGTCATTTAACGTTTGACCCACGCTAAGTAAATTTTGGGTTATTTCAGGTACCAATTGAACCTCACATACATAAATGATGCCTGTTGCTGTGTTGATTGCTACTGATCCTTTCCCCACTACATGAAGGTATAGCCCGTTGCCAATCTTCACTATTGAAAAATAGCTAGCATCTAATTGAATAAACAATGACTTTTTGGGGGTCATGTGGTTTGAATCACCATTTTCAATCAACCATTGTTTTGCATCAGAGGTACTTGAACCACTACCTACCATAAATAAGCATTCTTCAGCAACCTCGGCCTTTTCTGCAGTCTGACCATGTTTTTCTTTATTCTCAGTTTGCTTATTCTTGCAAACTCTCTCAACATGACCTTGTTGATTACAAGCCCTACATGTGACATTGGGTTTAAACCAGCAACTAGATTCTGCATGTCCTTTCTTCTCACAATGAGAGCAAGGTACATTTCCGTTCCTTCTAGCTGTTTGCCTACTAATGGAGTTCTCTTTTCTTTATCTTTTGCTCAAACGTTACCTTTTTCATAGATGACTCACCGTGGCTCTTACCTTTCATCTTAGCAATTAGTGCATGCTCAACATTCTCATCATTTCTGATTGCTCTCATGTTCTCAGCTGCCTGCAGTGCATTGACAAGTTCTGTCAATGTTATCTTGGAAAGATCCTTAGCTTCTTCTAATGAAGATATCTTGGATTCAAACCGTTCAAGCAAGCTTATAAGCACCTTCTCCATCACACGATCCTCTGGTAATTTGCCTCTTAGAATTGTAACTTGGTTTACAATCCTTTCCACCTTTTTTTATAGTCTTTCACATTGTCATTATCTTTCATTTTGAGAGCCTCAAACTCTCGTATCAGATTCATCACCTACTAATGTCTAGTACAATTAGAACCTTAGAATGCAACTTTAAGCTTTCCCCAAGCTTCTCTTGCTGACTTGCATGCCATGATCCTTGAGAATAGGGGTTCAATGACCGCTCCATGAATGAATGACAGTGCCCTATACCTCTTTGTAATCTCCTTATTGTATTGCTTAATTTGAGTAGCACTTGCATTATCCCTCGAGGGAGGGACTTTAGTTCCGGACTCAATCACATCCCAAAGGTCGTAGCCTCTTTGATAGGCTTCCATTTTTACAGACCATGAAGGATAATTATCACCATTAAACAGAGGAGGAGTTGGATGGCTTACTGTCATGGTGGTGGCCATTTAATTTTCAAGTAACTTGCTGAGGCTTTTTAAGACTATCGAATTCAGAAGAGCAAACTTATTTAGGGTTTACCACAATCCCTCAAGACTTTAAATCAAGCTTTGATACCATGTTAACAACAAAGAAGAATATAATACTCTGTTCAAGGGCAGTAGAACAGAGGTGAACAGAGAGTTACTTTGTTATTAACAAATAAGGTCTTATATTCACATTGATAAGAACAGCACATGTATATCAAGAGATACAACATTAATTAAACACTAACACTTGTTCTTGATCCATTAACAAGTGTAAAACATTTAACAAAACAGCTTCATGCAACTTAACACATAGAGTCATAGAATTTTAAACAAAAGACACTTATTTTTGCACCGAATTTACGTGGAATGCATATGCCTTCATGTCCACGTGGATGCAAGCATTACAAGTTAACAATGGCATATGCTCTCCTCCCCTGACTTGCTAAAAAATTTTTTTTGGCAAAAAAAATTTTTAAATGAAAAACTATAATTTATATAATAATAATTTTTAAAATTAATAAAAGATAAAATTATCCTTTCAATATTATCACGTCATCAAATTAACGAAAACCTTAACGATTGACTAATGGCTGGACTTATGTATCTAGCAAAAGATTTTTTTTTGGACGAACTTGTACATTTCGAAAATTAATAGACTCGCATAAAATTATAATTAAAACTTAAGAAGTTAAAGTATTTTACCCTAAAAAAAATCTTGGCATTCCCGCAGTTGTTTATCCAAATCATATTTGTCTCTCTCCCTCAACTTCTATTGCATATCAATTTCTGCAGTGAGATGGTCTACTTGACTCTAAAGCGTTCGATATAATATAAACTTTCATAATCAAACTCTTCTTTAAGCTTTACCATATTTACAATTTTCATTGCCTACAAAAAAAAAAAGGTTTTTGGGCTGCCTCATCATTAAAGTGATAATATGTAAAAGAAGTTCAGTCTTTTCATCAACATTTATGGTTCAAGCATTTAGCTATACAGCAGAACAGGTACACTAAGATACATAAATTCAGACACATGTATGCATGCTAACATGGATGCACATATGTACATGCATACACATTAAATAGCAATGCTGGCCATTTCTAAATAAAGGATCCCACCTCAGATTTCATACACCCTAGCTTTCCATTTTGCTAAGGTTTAGTCCTGCAGCATAATTTTTGGTTGGCTCCAAAAATAGTAGGGAACTGATACCTACCCAACAACCAAGTAGCAGAAAAGCTCAATTTGTTTTGCCTTTAGAATATTTCCACACTTAATTAGCTACTATAGGGTATCTTTCTCACTCAAACCCTGCCATAGTTAATGAACATTCTTATTAGTCAGCTCACAGAAGTAGGTAAAACCCTTGGAAGCTATATCCTTCTACAATTCAGTTAATGCATGACAACGACACACTCTAATTGTGATTAAAACATAGTGCAACAACTTCCTCCCACTACGGTAAGTTTATACCAGTTCTGTTGTATAAATCAATGCAGTGCTGCCTCCAATTTCAATTTATGGAAGAAAACAATATCCAGCAGAGGAAATCCGCAAAACCAAGAAAATTCAAAGACTGAAAGATTCAGAATTTATATATGTTGCATATATCAAAGTATAAGAAAGATGAAAATGCCATGGCGAAATAACAAAACAAAGAGAAAGGGAGAGAGGTTGGTCAAGAATTCAACAGAGAATATTGCGTGCATTTGACAGGAGAACTCCTCAACTTTTATATAGCAATATTTTTCAAAGAAACTCACCCTCTGCCCAAACATTATTGTGCTAGTGGTCTCTGCATGATGTCGTGAAGATAGCCCAATTGTTATTATAAGTGAAGTCCTTGCAGAGCCTATTTATTTGCAGATGAATCTCATAACAATATTGGAAAATAAAACCAACAAGCATATTCGGATAAACTGACAAATAATGCATACAAAATACGCTTACTTACCCTAAACGTAAGTGTCCTTTTGCTCCTACTTTCAGTTGTTTACCACTCAAAGAAACCAGAAATTTTTGAAACCAGTTATATAAAACTTTTAGTGTAGTAAGAAAACATACACGCAGATAGAGTACAAGACACTGTTTTAAAAAAAAAAACACACAAAAAAGTTAATGGCAAGATGGGTTTGAAGCTTGCATTTAATCAACTAATTATAAATATCAACCATAAAGAACATACCAGATTTGTCTAATCTTTCAGACCCTGCAAGATCCACAATCAGCAACTAGCTTTTCCTAACCACAAGGTAAATTGCCTTTTGTCTGCAATACCATCTTCATGTTAAGTTCAAATGCTTGCATGATAATCACACGTGTAAGCATGTCAATACAGTTTGCTTCGTTGTCCTGGTTGAACAATATGCTTAGCTGTCTTTTTCACATGCCAGTGCGAGTAGTCTTGCATGTCTTAAGGAAATTTTAAGCACAACACTTGTTTTATAGTTGTTTACAAGTGCAATGTAAGTGTGCAAAGTTTATAAGGTTGTAATTAAGGAGAGAGATCTTACTAACTAAATATAACCTTCTAATTAATTAACAATTCAACATAAAGAGGGATATCAAGTCATAATTTAACAGTAATTTTTACCTTCTTCCCTCTTGAAAAAGGATAAAGAAAAGTACACAAATTCAAACCTTCCATCCCCTTAATTATCTTCAAAAATAAATCACCATCATTTGCCTCATCCGCAGATATTAATTAATATTCAAATCTCTCTGGTGGGATTAGTTTGCTCTTTCGCTAACTTAAACTACAATGTGGTTACCTTTCAAAAAAAAAAAAAATACAATGTGGTTAGCAGGGATTTGCTATTGGTAATGGCCTGACTGACCCTGCAATCCAGTATAAAGCTTACATAGATTATGCTTTGGACATGGGGGTAATTAAGAAGTCTGACTACAATCCTATCAACAAGCTGGTTCCAGTTTGTGAAACGGCAATAAAGCTTTGCGGTAATGTTGCATCTGAAATGGTTTCCTCTTTTCCTATGATCATTGCTCTACAGTTTCACCTCTTTGTTTCAAACTTCAAAGCCTGGATATTTTAATTGATGCTTATTTTTTTTCTTTCTGCATTTTTGTGTTAGAAAATATATATCACAGATTGAATCGTTGCTACTTATCTCCTCGACACGTTTTCTTGTTTTATAATTTGCAGCTGGTGTTGATATACTATATATAGTTATGGTTATACAGTGTAATGAAATTTTATTTGTCCAATTAATTAGGGAGATTAAAGTAATTTTTGGTGACGTGGCATAAATGGGAAGGTATAAAAGCGGGGCAGTTGATTTCTATTAGAACACTTCCCGCTCTGGTCTCACACTTTACTTTCCTTATTACTCTGTTTACCGGAACCAAACCATACAAGCAAGAACCAAAGCGTGTTTTGTTAGAGAAAAAAACAGAAGAAAAACCTGTTCAGAG
This sequence comes from Theobroma cacao, assembly GCF_000208745.1. Classification (NCBI taxonomy): domain Eukaryota; kingdom Viridiplantae; phylum Streptophyta; class Magnoliopsida; order Malvales; family Malvaceae; genus Theobroma; species Theobroma cacao. The sequence goes on from NC_030859.1 coordinate 4,873,001, forward strand.
AGAATCGAAGCAGGAAGTTTGTTCATTCTCTTGGTTCTTTTTACAGGTACGTTTTTAGTTACATTTTTTTTTCTTGATTTTTTAAGATTGATTTTATTTTTGAGTTAAGTTTTCGTTTAAGGTTTTGGATCTTAAGAAAGTTTCGATTATAATTTTTCTTTTCTTACTTCTTTACCTAGAAAATAGAAAGAAATACTTGATGGTCATTTTTCTTTGTTTCTGATGATCACTAGTATTTACGTCCAAAGCGACAATTTGGTTTCTTGAATTGAACTGCAGATTGTTGGGGTCTGAAGCCGTTTAAATCACTCAATTTTTAGCGGATAATTGTTATTTCAAGAGGGTTTCAAATACCAGAGCTTCTATTTACTGCATTGGATCACGATTGCAAGATGGATCAAAATCTTAAGGTGGCTTCAACTCTGTCTTCGGATTCTTGTAGAAAAAGGAAGAGACGTGATGGCTTATCAGTTGCTGACACACTCAAGCTCTGGAGTCAAGGCAAGGATGCCAAACAATCGTGTAAAGCTCCTGCCAAGGGCTCCAAAAAGGGGTGTATGAAAGGGAAAGGAGGACCTCAGAATCAAAGATGTAACTACCGAGGTGTTAGGCAGAGGACTTGGGGTAAATGGGTGGCTGAAATTCGAGCACCCAATGGAGGGAAGAGAATTTGGCTTGGTACTTTTCCTACTGCTTGTGAAGCTGCTTTAGCTTACGACGAAGCTGCCAGGACGATGTATGGGGAAAATGCCATAATAAATATGCCTCATATTTCGCGTTTTGACTCAGTTGCAACTACTTCACACGCGTTTTCGGAGGCAAGCACTTGTTCTGCTTCTAACTCCATGACTGTGCCGATTAACTATGAAATTTGTGGAAGAGATGTGGATGGTGAAGGTGAACCAAGTAGGATGAACGTTGAATATGCTGTGGATTTTAAAGCTGCCAGGACGATGTATGGGGAAAATGCCATAATAAATATGCCTCATATTTCGCGTTTTGACTCAGTTGCAACTACTTCACACGCGTTTTCGGAGGCAAGCACTTGTTCTGCTTCTAACTCCATGACTGTGCCGATTAACTATGAAATTTGTGGAAGAGATGTGGATGGTGAAGGTGAACCAAGTGGGATGAATGTTGAGTATACTGTGGATTCTGAAACTGCCTGGACGATGGATGGTGAAAATGCGACTCTGAATATGCCCCATGTTGCAGATTTTGACTCAGTTACAATTACTTCACCAGTGTTTTCGGAGGCAACCACTTGTGCTGCTTCTAACTCCGTTACTGTGTCGAGTAACTCTGAAATTTGTGAAAGAGATGTGGATGGTGAAGGTGAAACAAGTAAGATGAATATTGAATACACCGCGGATTCTGAAGCTGCGACGACAAGTCAAGATGTCAAAACTGATGCAAAATCAGAAGATCACACAGATGATAGCTGGCTAACTAATGGTTTGGATTTCGCAAAAAATATTGCAATCGATTTTGGAGAGACTGATGACTGGTTTGAGGATTATTATTTTGATGTACCTGAATTTTTTGATTAAAATGTAATAGAAGAAAAAGAATTGTTTAGTTGTAATTTACCTACTGAAATGAAGCAAGAAGTCTACACATCAAGACGTTTTGGATTCTGTTTTTGCTTTTGCTCTTGGATATAATGTTAAGCAAGGTGCTTTGTTTTCGTTGTATGACTTGTTGTGTGAAGAGAACTGAGCATCGGTTAGGTTGATGATCTATTGTTGGGATGTTTGTTTTGGTCTTTGTTTTGTACTTGCTTTGAATCTCGGGCTGTATTAAGTATGAAGGAACTTTTGCTTGTTGAGTGTGAGTGGTCTCTTGCGATAGGAGCTGCTGTGTTATGGGTTAGTGCTGTGTCGAAGGTTTTGTTTGAGTCTGTGCTTGAATGTAGGAATATGTTACAACATGGCTCTCACTTGTTCTACTATCCAGTATGTTGGAACTGCTATGAAATGAATTTGGTACAGGGCTTATGAGTCAATTCAAGCTGAGTGGTTTGCTATGAAAGCTAAGTTACAATATTTTAATTTTTAAATAAGTGAGGTTGAGCTCTCAATTTCGAATGTTAGAGATGTGTACAACTGTTTCTTGAAACATGAGGTCACCAATATGTAGATACTTGATCATATACTAACAACAATTCATTGCAAGAAGCAAACGATCACTTTCCAATAAAAGTTATTAATCTTTTTTAATTTCTTCTCTCTTGTTGCTTTTTTTTTTTAATTTTCTATCTTATATTTCATATGAAAAATGCTATAGTCATAGTTCAAATAATTCAAGTAAGATATATTAAATCTTTATCTTTAAAAATTGTATTATTTACACATAATGTTGAAATATGCACTTACCATTACATTAAATGATAGAATGGAAAAATCTCAGAGAAGAACTTTTTGCTAATTTACTTATTTTTGAAGCATTTCTTTGCTTGAAGGCGAAGTTTGCTTCAAATGGTAAGATTTCAATAAATATGATGAAACCTAAGTGACCTTTTTTTCAAATTAATTTAATCAACAAATTTTCTTGTGGAAAGCTAATTATTGAATGGTAAATTTGTAGAGGTATTTCATATTTACTTAAAAGGGACATTTTATCTTGAATTACAGATAAAACAAAAAACAAGACTCTTTTACCATATAATCTTAAGAAAATTACGCTGATTAGATGTAAAAAGCCTGCATAAAATTTGTATTTTTTGCAAGAAAAATATCTTATCATACTTGTGAGTGTTAAATGATTGACCTGTACACGCTTCCTATGTATAAATCATGATTTTAGAAGTTTTGATATTTAATGTGACAATTCCATTGTTACTTTTCTCTTGAAACCCTATATAAACTTTGCAAGTTTTCAAGGTGAATTTTGAAAACAAAAACAGGTAATGGTTGACAAGAGTTTCTTGAAGCATGTGATCTATTTGATAGGTGATGAAATGGTGAAATGCATCAAATTATGGCCAGTGGATTGTTGTTGTTGACATTCTAGGGGTATATTCAAATTCTAGCCAATGAACTTGGTTGTGGCAAGTAGATTGTAACTTCTGGTTGAAACTAGAAACATGAGTGTGCTCTCTAGGGAAGGGCACCGAGGAACATGAACTTTCAACGGTGTCTAAGAAAAAGGCCCTGATCTTAAACTGAGAACACAACTGACATAATACAGAAGCATGTATATATCTATTCCAGAGATTAATGGTATGGAGGCTTCAAAAGCTCTCTCAAATTAGACTAATGAGCTCATAATGCTCTTTAATACAAAATACATTTTTACTAGATAGGCAGTAAAATCACACCAAAAAGAAAATGTATAGTTTTAGGATCTCACTCGGGCAAGTCGCGCCCTTATCTCTTCTAACTCTTCCTCATCATCTGCACCCTCTGTTATAGCTTCTTCCTGTAATATTTTGAAAACATTTAGTTCCTTTATCTTTTGGAAATAACAAGTGAAAAAAAAAAAGACAAAGAGAAAAAGCAAGGGGATAAAGTTGTGCATACTTCATGCGAAGTGCTTTCTCTTTGGGTAGGTACCCTGACTCTTTCCTTCCTAACAGCTTCAGGAAGCTGTGCAGCAGTTTCACCAGCTATTTCTGAAAGAACCTTATCAACTTCTTCTTCAGTCTCTTCTTCTATATCTTCTGAATCCAATGCTGTGTCAAGGGCATCATTTACTATTTCTTCAATAACCCCAGCCTATAAACCAATTTATGACATAGGTGTAAGAGAACTAAAGAAAGAAAATAAAAATGAAAATGGTTAAACAGAGGCATTACTGTAGTTAGAAAAAAAAAAAACCCTTAAACCTACTGCCTGATAAAGAACTTCTAAACATGTAGAATGCAGGTGCTTCTCACATGCCACATAAGTCCCTTAAATTTTTAAAAAGGAACCATTCATCAGTTGAAGATCAGTCACTAAATTCTAGCTTTGTTTTTTGCCATCCTCTTAACCCAAACCCCTATTGGCTGAGCTGCAAAAACAGGAAATAGCCCTCCTCCCAATCTCATAAATAGCTGAAATCGAAATATACCTCCACCCCAACCACAACTTAAGGAAGGCTTTTATATCCATATTCTTTCTCTGAAAAGAGTTTTTGTGAACTTGATTGTACATCTCATCTTCAAAGAAATGAAAGACAAAATCAAACCCCAAACGCCGTAAATGAACCATTGGACTAAAGTTTATCGGTTGAAAACTTACTATTTATATTGGGCAAATTCAAAATAAATTTCCTGACCTAGTCAACCTCCACGCAACTTTCAGCCAATAAAAGCACTACTAATATCTCATCTTGAGGCCACATAGCAACTCCAAACAATAGTCAACTACCAACTGTTCTTAATATGTTGAGAAAGGTCATGAAACAAAAACTGGCATATGAATGGAACGAAATACTAACTCTAAACTTGAAAATTACCTTGGTCATTTCTTTGCTAAATTCTTGCATTGTGGCAGCCATTTCCGGAGCTTTCATGAGGTTGTTGACAAGTTTCATGACTTCAGCACTCTTGGACAAATGACCAACAGTACGAGCAATTGCTGCAAACCCATTCCACTATATAAGCACTTAGAAAGAAGGTGAGAAAGACCAAATGGGATCTACGTCAAGCAGTTCTTCCAAAGAATACAGTCATGAAGGACACTAAAAGGGGAAAAATAAATTGTTTCTCTATTACACCAATTATTTTGACCATAGCTTTCCCAAGTGACATCTTATGCATCAAGCCAAGTTAAGATTCAAGGGATAGATGGAAAGGATTTTGATAACCATAACTTCAAACAACAAAACAAGGCTTTCTTGATGGAGAAAGAAGTGGAAAGTGAAGTTTTTTAAATGTTGAAATAAAGATGATTCTATAGTGGAAGTTCACAAAGAACATGATGAACTCTTCTATTAAGAATATTCTGCAATCAATCATTCTTGTCCTCCCACAAAAGGTACCTCCTTTAACTTTAACTAGGAAACTGAAAGAAAGCTCCAAAGTATTGACATGAATTAAACCTTGTAAATTTTTAAGGCTAAATCCATTGACAGAAAAAGGTGTAGACTTATCTAACAAGGAAACAAAATGATTTCCCAGACCATTCTAACATGATTTTTTTTTTTTGACACTCTTTTCTGATTCTTCAATGAAAGTTTTACCAAGGCAATGGTTAAGGAAACTTCCATTAGGGAAAAACTAGATTTCCATAACCTTTGAAATATTGGAGTCATATTGTTCCACAACTCCTACTTCTTAAAAAAGGTAGATGCATAGTTTCCCTAACTATAAAAAATAAAAACATTGCTACTTCAGTAGTTATCAACATTCAATCAAAAATAATAATGATGATTGATAATATCAAAACCACGAAGTCTGTTAACCATCACAATTGCTGCTCTTGTAAGACATAATTTAACTTGCACAATTTCCAAAACATAGCAAAATGTATATACTTAGGTTTTATAAGTCTAGTACTTCAAATATTCATGTAAATAAGCACATGCAAACAAAAATTCCCAACCTTTGTTCCCAATAAAAAAGTTTCCGATATGGGGACATAATAGCATTCTTTGGAATAAACATAGTGAACAAGATTCAGATGCATAAGTTGTCATACCAACACTTTCCCCGAGGTGCATTGATATTGAATTAAGCTGGGCTTTATTCTCATATAGACGGTTCACAGCTTTTCTTGACATTACAATTTCTTTTGCAAGTGCCTGAAAATATAGAAGAAGGATCATCATGTCAATATACATAAGAGATGATTCATCAATAACAAGAAGCCAAATGCAAAATTGCAGGCATGCAAGCATGCACATGATAGAAATAATGAACATTCAGACATAACAGACACACAAGCTTCAGTTGATCAGACCATGCAACTAAAACACGATCACTTCTTAAGCTAAAAATTTACATCTTTTCTATTTCAGCTTGCAGTTCCCATTAGTACTTATCAAGGGTTAACCAAGCTTTCTGTCCAAGTTTTTAGCTTTAAGGAGACTTAACAAATAAAAACATAAGAGCTCTAGTATTACAAAATTCAATTAAAATCCCATTCAATACATGCCCAATCATCTCATTCAAACAAGCACAAACTCTAATCTGTTCGACCAATTTAACAACCTCAATTACTCTACATCATACTATGATCCAGATCCTTTTACTGTAAACATAAATTTACCAGATATAGCAAAAAAAAATGCTATTGATAGATGATAAGAGAGAGCTGCTACTTCCCAGAAGGAATTTCCTGACAATCAGACAAGAAAAAAAAACAGTAGATGAATTTACACTAGAAAAGAACATTAGCAGTAAGACTAGTATCCTAAGAAATGCAAGAGGCGAAGTGGCAACCACCTTAAAAACACCATCAATCAGATAATCCTTATGCCTTAATGATCTTTAATGTGATTTTATAGCAAATGGTGCTGACTTCTCTTCCTAATCAAACCATTCAAACAAAAACAACAACAAAAAGAGAGAGAAACAGAATTCAATTCGTTAACAACTATGACATGATCGATCCATTCATCTAAAGTTCCCCTAGAAAGAAAAAGTTAACAGAAAAAGTAAGATGTTACCTTAGCAGAACCGATGTCATTCCTCTTGGCAGCTTCTCTAATTGCTTTCTGTACACTTTTCTCCTCTCTCTGAACATCTAAAACACAAACCACATAAAAACCCCAATCTATCAATTTTCCGATCAGAAAATTCACGCATATAACACAAAAAAATAAAAAAACATTAATCTCAACTACCCATTAACTCAAAAATCTAAATAAACACCAAAAAAAGCAATCTTTAAAATTCCACCAAAACACTCAAGAAAGAACAACTTGCCTCTGATTTGGCGTTCAATGTTACGGCACTCTTGACGAAGCTTTCTTTGCCAATCTCTTAATAATTGTTGTGGGTTTGTCTTGGGTTTCAACATACTCTTAAATTTATCCATCTTCGTCTCTTCTCTCTCTAAATTAGTTGTTCTTTGTTCTTTTTTTTCTCTTTCGAGGTCAGAGAAAAACAGAGTGAGAAAATTTTGCTAGAAAACGCGTTGCGACTTTTCTCTGAAGAGGAGGAAAGAAACTGGCTTAGAATCAAAGCTTTCCCCCTATTTTTTTTTTTTCCTTTTAAGTTTCTTTTCCGTGTTTGTTTCCCCGGAATCGTTTATTTATCTATTTTCTTTTCCTTTTCTATTTTCCAGGAAATTTGGAACGATGTCGTTGGACCGCGCTGGGGTTTTTCTCCAACTTATTTTTCTTTTTACTTTCTTATGTTACAGTGTGACACAGAAATTTGAATCTATTTTATTAGTGAAACAATTTGATGCCTAAAGTTTTTCGGTTTTTAGTAATAAAAGTGACCTTAGTCAAGCCCTTTTTATCAGAATCCATCCAAAAGTATTTTAAAATTAAATAAATTATTGTGATATGAATATCGAACAACATAATTTTCTATAAAAAGTGACAAAAAGTAACTCGATCCGTTTAAAATTTTGAATCAACCCCGTACCTTTAAAAAATCTTTAAATTATTTAAAAAATTTTAAATAAATTTTTATTATTTAATTTCGTTTAATTAAATCCCTACAGTATCGACAATGACAAATTGTAAAAAAACACATGCATTTAACTTACCTACTAATTAACTCATAAGCAATATGTCATGTAATTCAATAATTTGTATTCAAAGGCAAAACTTAATTGAGTTCATATCAATGGCGCAGACAATGAAGTTAAAAATAAGAAGCAATTTGCTAAGTGTGCGTCTATATATATATGCACACACACTACTCAACTACCCATCACAATGCAAATGGAAAAACAGATAATATCTCTTCGTAGAGTTTCACTGGTTCATAATGAGTCTAATACATCAATTTCCTTTTGCTAGCCAATATGTTTATACTATGTCAAAATGTGGGTCTCATAAGTCTTGGGAGTAAAAGAGTCCTGGCCTGCAACTGGCAGTCAATTTGAAGAATAATGGAGGCTTTCCATATGTGTAGTTTATAAGACCAAAAAAAAATCAGCTACATGAAACAATTTCTCCACTGTCTAACAGTCTCCATGCCACTACTCAACCGTCATCACCGATCATCTAATCAAAGAGGCCGTCATCGTGCCAAATATCAACTAGAAAGTCTACCATCTCCTGCACAATACATCAATCAACCAAACTGATATAAGAACTAATCATATTCCCATTGGTGCAGTTATTTATTTAAGCCAAGGAGGGAGATGGTATTCAAATCTTGAATGTTTATCCTTCTAAAGAGAGATTACAAACCCTGAGCTAAGTCAGAGTTGTTGGACCGGTTTATTTTATAATAATATAACACTGGCAAACATGCCTCCTCAGCATTCAAATGTATGATATGATGGTTACGATCTATCAACTAACTCTTTCATTGTTAATTAATTCTCTAAAAATCTATTGATTCATGATGTGCAGTTTGAAGATACACTTACTGGCAAAGAAATTGACTCGGGAAATGGCTCATTAGTTAGGAGCAGCTCTTCATATGTTGTGGACCAGCTGCAACAGAGATTTTGCAGTTACTAACCACATCGTATTTGGGCAAGGATAAGACAATATAAATGGGTAAAACTTATGATATCAAAGGAAAAAAATATCATATTACACATGAATGAACCAATTGGAAAAAGATATTCTTCTTTTCTTCAGAAGATATGTTAATAAATAATAACCCCTACTTCTATGTAGCAAATTTGTGATAGTTTCCTAAAAAGTCAGATCACATATATTCTAATAAGTTTGCAATTAGATTGGAGTTTGAGAATCCATATGAATTTACATCAAAGCCCTTTTTGGACAGGAAACCGCATCAGTTCACACAGTCATCTCACATTATTCAAACTTCAGCAAGGTCTCAAAATCATTTAAGAAAAAACATTCAAAACCTTGATTTTCCCACAAAACAATGTGACAGTTAGACAAACCCCTATTTCCCCCTACCACTTGAGCCAAACCGGAATAGCAACTTCAGCTCAATTTTTAATTGCACATCTTGAGGACGGAAAAACTGTGCCAGCCAAATGTTCATACCCTTACTTTGTACCAATATTTTAGTTCTCCATAACCATTTTCCAAACAAATTGCAAGTATTTTCCACTAAATGCAAATTTATTACATTTCTTATTTAAACAAAACCCTGTTATCAACAAGCATAATTTAAGAAGGGCTACAATATGGAATTTAAACATCTAGAGACAATAAAGATGGAACTCCAACTAGGCCATTTCCAAATGCATATATGGAGTCTATCTCCCCCACCCAAAATAGTATATGGTCGAGCACTACCAAAAAGTCATTGCATAGAAAGGTAGAAGATTGGAAGAACCAGTATACCTTATAACTGGATCCTTACTGACCCTTTGTGACTGTTGAGATTTATCCCCCACCCACCTTCTTCTGTTCTCATGCCATGCAATTGCAGCTACATAATAGATTCAATTAGTTTATAACATCATGCTCAAAACATAACTAAGAAAATACACCATGAGAAAACCACATCAAGCATGAAAAGAAGAACCATTAACATTTATTTACTGATTACTTCAGCTCATTATTTCTTAAAAAAATTGAAAATATATATAAACAAACACTGCAATCAAAGAATATTTAATCTAATATTTCTTTAGATGTACTTTTGTATCAAAACACACTTGTTACTTTTTTTGCTTCCAGAAGTAGCAAAAGCACCAATCAATGAAGCCTAAATTATATGTAAAGTGCCTGAGTTGTAATCTTGAATTTCCTTCTGATGGTGGCATTAGAGGGTCAGTACATCAGCATTTGGTCACAGAGAGAGCAATGGCAAATTAGCAATGGGCTCTAAAAAAATAATAAAATAGAGATAGGACGGGATCCATTGTGTCAGATGAAGAACTGTATCTCCGATTTCATGAAAATCTAGGGATTGACACTGTCTTTGAAAATTGAAATGATATGTTTATGTGTCAGATACTCTCAGACAGCAAAACCAAGAGAGCACATTGCACATCTATGTTGACTTTTTGCACAACTCACATCTAACTAGCAAACCCAATACAGGAAAGTGCATCATGAGAATGAGTTCTCAAGAAATTGTAAGTAGAAATGAGTAATAATGTAAACCATCTTTTGCAAAACCAAATATAGAAGAAGATATAACTAAAACAGCTAAAATAACAAAAAATAGGTTGATTGAATTTATTTCTTCCAAAATTTGTGGGAAATGATTACCGTTTACAAGCCATATCTAGCACAAATATCTGTCATTGCAAAACATCTTATACAAAACCATGAAAAACATGCATTTTTCCTTAAAGCTATAATGGCAGGCATGGGGGCAAGATAATCTTTGTCACAGATATTACTTATATGAATATTTCTTAATGTGATTGCAAAAGGTGGAAAATACCTTTAATGAAACACTATTATGAATCATCTAAAGAAAGGAACTTACCATGATTTACAAATACAGAACTGCTTGCATCTTTTTCTGCAGGCTTTTTCCCTTTATCAGCAGATTTTGGGCACTCTGACTGTTGTTTCTCATTCGAACGGGAATTTCCAGCATTAACCTCCATCATCTCCAAACCAAATGACCATTCCCTTTGACAATAATTACAATACTAGTCAACTAGAGTTCCTCCTAAGTCCCCTTGATAATTAATCCACAAAAAATGACAGGACTTCAAGATCACTGCCATGCAAAACAAAATTATTATACAATAGAAATCAACAAGAAAGAAAAAGAAGAAATTTTCAGCATGAATATAGACCATATAAATCATATCCCACCATTAATTGAGCAGGGTAATAGTATAAGCTATATACAAAATTATGTCTTCCAGCATGATTTTTTTTAGGTAAATTAACTTTTACAGCTCATATACATGACACCTTACACATGTTTTCACCAGTATTTTGACTTTCCAGATACTCAGGAACTGAGACATCTTAAAACATTCATAATTAAATATACAATATTAATGATATCAGCTCAGTTCTAGAAGATCAACTACCTTTTTCCCCCTAATACTTATAAGTTCTGATCCAACATATTCAGATTATGCTAATAAACACAACGGGCATGAAAGTTGTGTTTCAAGAATGAGAGCGCAAGAAACCAAAAATCCTATTGGTACGAAACTCCTCAAAAGGACATTTTTGTCTGTTAAGTCCAATGTGGAATTCAAGAGCCCAGATTACTCAGTAGAAACTTATAAGAGAAAGTCTAGCCTGTCTCGATAGATAGCATATCCATTCAAATGAATCAAGACCTGCTCATTTACACGAAAAGGAACTATGATATCTAAAACAAACTTCCAATTTCAGAAAACCAAAAAGAATCAATTTTTCCATATCATTCAGCATTGGTACCATGCAGAGAAGCTTAACGCTCCAACCCCTGTGTGACATAGTACTGATTTTCTCACTCAATAGAAACCCATACCATTTTCTTCCCGTGAAAAGGAAAATATTCCCATGTATCCATCAAGTTCTTGGTCCAAAGAATCCAAGAAAAACACCACTGAATTCCTCCAAAATTCCATACAATTCCTCATTCAAAATCTGAAATTGTTCAGAAAACAAATTGAAGAGACGACAAGAATCTAAGGAATCTTCTCCTACTTAAGACATTAGTACTACATTTTAATGACCTGACTATAAATATGTACACAGAACACAGAAAAGATGAGCATGACTATAAATATGTACACAGAAAAATTCATTCCCAATTCTTTGCTTTTCAACTTAAAAACCAGCCACAATAGTAACACGTGTTCTGCAAGAACAGAAAGAAAACAAATCAAACAGCTCATACAGACAAAAGATTCATAAGAAAACACCAAAAACCCATACTTACTTTTCATCAATTAACAATGCATTTGGCCATGAAAAAGCAAAACAAAAGAAAACCCATTTTTCAGAATCAACCAAACCAAACAATCAAACAGAAAAAAATTAAAAAAATTAAAAAAGAAAAAACAAGAAAAGAGAAAGTAAAAAAGACCATACCTTCGGAGAGGAAAAAAATGTAAAGGTGGGATTTTGGGAGACGTTTACAAGGAAGAAGTTTAAAAGGGCATTAAAGAAATTAAAAAAAATAAAAAGAAAAGGAAGGTTTTTGTTTTTTTTTGTATGTTTTCTTGTTTTGTTGGCTTACTGTTTTGTATTATTGTTCATAGCTTCGGTTTGGTTTCCTTTCATTTCATTTCATTTCCAACCTTTCTTTCAGTCCTCCCCTCGGTCATTCCCCCTCTTTCTCCTGTTTATGTTTCTTGTTTTCCACTTATAAAAGGTTTGTCTTTGTCTTTGCTGACGTGCATGTGACTTGGAATTTTGACGTGCGGAATTTTTTGAATGGATAAACTTCTCTTCAAGTGAAGTGAAATAATTGGATCCTTTTAATTGGGTCCCTTTCTCAAAAATATTATGCATCTATCTACCCTCTTTATTTATTATCAACAAAAAAAAGAAAGCAAGTTTTCCCTTTTTCTTATTTTCTTCCTCAATAATTAGTTTTTTAAAATATATATGTAAATGGTATACAATTATAGTTGTTATTGGTAAGAAAAAAACTAATTGTATGGGGTTGATAATTCTTTACTATTGCCACAAGAAACTGCACAAAAGAAGCAATGGTTGGGTTTTATAATTGGGTTTTATTTTGTAACTAGACAATAGTTGATGATCTTACAATTCTTTTTTAACTAGATTTTATTTTATTTTTTTGTAATTAAGCAAAGGAATTGGTTTGTACATTTTTGACACAAATGGAAAGTTAATACAATTATGTCATTCTATTATATACTTTTTCTAGAATTTCACAAATATAGATTAATAAAACAAAAGATTTCCATACACTTATAAGCAAAATTGCATTCAATTACAATGTTTATAGAATTTTTATACACTTCATACACTATTTCAACATGCACAAAAGGGTTAGCATTCTCTCATATGTAACATGAAACAAAAAATGGTAAAAGTATCAAGTAGCTCTTGTAATATAAGGTTTAGTTCAATGTAATCCCTATACTATAGAAGTTTGTTCAATTTAATCCTTATATTATAGAGTTTTGTTCAATTTAATCTCTACACTTTACAATTTGGTATAATTTAGTCTCTATAATGTCACACAAAGAAGGGCTATTTTTTAAAATGGGCCTTATGCATAAGGCGTTTCTAACAATAGACCTCCCTATAATTTTAACTGTTTTTAGCCAAGAGAATTAAAATTTAAACAAAATTACCCTTAATAAAACTGATCCATGTATTTAGCTCCGCATCTCAACTCGAAACCTATTAACAGGTCAAGTATGTTTAAGTCTGCGCCTCAAACCCATTCATATTCTTTGAACTTTTCTTGTCAGACTATTCATCTCTGGAGTATTCCTTACCAGAAAGAAAAACATTTAAGTATTTTGAGCATTTTGGAGTAGTTTTTAATACAAGAAGAAAACCTTTGAGTGTTTTGAGCATTTTTAAGCATTTTGGAGTGATTTTGATATATGAAGAAAAACCTTTAAACATTTTAGCATTCTTTGTCAAGTAGGCATATTCGTTAATTATGTTGTTAAATGGAATATGGTGTATCATTTGAAGTTGTTGATCTTGTTAAATGAAATTCAGTAGTTTTTGGCATTGTATGATTAATTTTTAGATATTGCGTTATTAACTTTGGGTATTGCATGACTAGTTTTTAAGTATTGCGTAACTGGTTGATATGACATTGCATGACTAGTTGATAGGCATTGCGTGACTTGTTAGTAAAGCATTGCGTGACTTGTTAGTAAGACATTGTGTGACTTGTTAGTAAGGCATTGTGTGACTAGTTAGTAAGGCATTGTGTGACTTATGTATTGCTTAAAAATCAGTCACGCAATGCCTAAAAATTAGTCACAAAATGCCTAAAACTAATCACGTAATGTCTAAAAACTAGTCACGCAGTGATTAAGTTACACAATGCTTAAAAATCAGTCTCGCAATACTTAAAAACCAGTTTAATCAATTTTAACTCCTCAACTTTAAGGTTCTATGAATAAACCAATAAACTCAAGAACCTGAAACATATGCTTTTTTTTTACTAAGCCATTAAATTGTGCATTTCATAAAAGATAGGTTACAAAACTCCATAACCCTCCGAAGCAAGACAAAATATATCCCTATCGGGAGGGCCTTGCTCACTCCCTTTATGCAAAAACAAAATATACTCCATTTACAAAATATTCCATGAACAATTTCAACTGAAAATCTCATAAAAAAAATCAAAGTACCTAGCAAACATACTTAGCAATCATCCTAATCTTAGACACAACAAAATCGTGAACCACCATAAAACCCATCAAACATGTTTTAGTTGTTCCTTCTCCCTGAGCCCATCATCTTAACCAATCTAATCCAACTCATCAACATAAGCATCTCCATCGCAGTACACATTTCGAAGCAAGTTATTACTAGAAAGAATCCAATTACCACATTCATCATGCTACCTGCAATAGCAAAATTGCTATTCATCGCCCTTGAGAACCCTAAGATCCACCATCAAAAAAAATAAAATAAAATAAGAAAGAGTTTGATGTCATCTCTGCTCTTTGGATGGCGAGATAGACAATATTTGACTAGAGAGAAAAATCGAGATTTAATTTTGAAATTTTTGTTTGAATGGCGAGATAGAGAAAACTGAAACCATTTTAATTTGTTTGAAATTGTTTAAAGAGTATTATTGTCAAGTCATGTCAAAATTACCTAAAAATAATTAAAATTATAACAAATGATATTTTTGAATTAGTCTTATGAGGAAGGTTATTTCTCACAATTTCCTCCACAAAGAAACTAACATTGTAAAAAAAAATTCAAATTTTTTTTCTAACATGTTAGTGCCATGTTAGAGTCCCTAATGGTCAATTCGGATGAAGTTATGTAAGAAAAGCTAATTACACATAATGTAAAAAAATAGAGATTAAATTAATCAATTTTTGGACAGAGAAACTAAATTGATGTAAACATTATACTACAAAGACTTCTTAGATAGTTTGACTCTTTCAAAATCATGCATCTATCTACACTATTATTTATTATAAAAAAAATCAATTTTTTTGCCATTGTTGAGGCTTAAGGTTTTTCATATATTGAAAATAGAGTTCTTTTCAAAAATACCCCTCATACATAAGGTGTTTTTGAAAATGGCTCTCTCCATAATTTAACTATTTTTAGCCAAGAGAAATTAATTTTGAATAAAATTACTCTTAATGAAACAACCTTCAAGGTAGAGAAAAAGAGAAAAAGAGGTCTTTACAAGAGAAAATCAAGGTATGTTTAACAATCATCCTCAAGGGTGCAAATGGATTTACAAGAGGTTTTCCTTCAAGGTAAAGAAAAAGAAGTTTTTCCTCTTTAGTTGAAAACATGAGACAGATTCCATATGCATCTGTCGTTGGAAGTCTCATGTATGTTATGCTATGCACTAGGCCAGATATTTGCTATGCAATTGGATTGGTTAGCAGATTTCAGTCAAACCCAAGCGTGGAGCACTGGACCACAGTCAAGTGCATTTTAAAATATCTTCATAGAACGAAGAATTACATGCTTGTATATTCTGGAAGTGACCTTGTAGCGATAAGGTACACTAATTCAGATTTTCAGTCTGATGTTGATTCTTGAAAATCAACATCAGGATCTATTTTCACCATTGGAGGAGGAGCCATAGTTTGGAGGAGTGTAAAGCAATCTTGTATTGCAGACTCTACTATGGAGGCAGAGTATGTTGCAGCTTGTGAAGTAGCAAAGGAAGTTGTATGGCTCTGTAAGTTCCTTATGGACCTTGAAGTAATTCCAGATGCGGACAAGCCTATTACACTCTATTGTGATAACAGTGGAGCAGTGGCTAACTCAAAAGAATCGCTGAATCATAAAGCAGCAAAACATATTGAAAGCAAGTATCATCTCATTTGAGAGATCATACAACGTGGATAAGTAATTGTGAAGAAAATTCCAACAGAGCAAAACCTCATCGATCCATTCACAAAGACTCTAACACAAAAGAGTTTCAATGGTCACTTAGAAGGTCTTGGAATAAGGGATATGCCATACTTGTTTTAGGGCAAGTGGGAGATTGTTAGGAATTTTGAGAATATGGTGCCTTGAAAAGCAAGTATATTCTCATGTTTAAATTCATTAAATTTATTTGTAATGAAAGTACATTTTGATAATAAGACGAAGAGATTGTTTTAGTAAGCATTCATTATCTAGTTATTAAGGTACCAAGATTCTATTAAGATATTAAAATATATTTGTATGAAGAGTCATACATAGGAGACATCTATTTTAATTGAATCTAAAAAATTGTTCATAGCCATATAATAAAGTTGGTCACTTTATTATGATAAGGCTGTAGTGTCTAGATTACTTCCAACGAAACGAATGTGATTCATTTCAAGGAAATGATGAGTCTCAAATTATCAAAATGGTTGACTTCGAGTAATGACACTATAACATAAACTGGAATCATGTGAGAATCAAATTTAAGTTTTACCGTTACCTAAATCTTGATCTCACACTTATGCAGTTGCTTATAGTAGAACTGAAATCCTGATAGATATGGACTCATGTTTAATCTCCTTATAATCTTTGATTTACCATGAGCATGATCATTATAAAGCGTTGATTTAGACTCCGTATTTTGGGATTATAATCGAGATGAACATCTGAAAACATATATCCAGATAATGGAGTTCATAACATTAACATCACTTCTAGTGATTTCAAGAAGATTGGTGATTAATCTAGGCCTAGTGGATTAATGAATTAGCTACTTATCACATCTGGATACTCAAAAGATTAGATCTAGAGTATTGAATCACTAATTGGATGAAATTTGAGACTAGGGGACAAAATTGACATAAAGGATAAAATGGTAATTTCACCTTTTGTCATTGGATGGTTATGAGGGTTCACAATATAAGGTTTGCAATTGGACAACTAACAATTAATATCAAATATTGAATTATTTCTTGTAATTATAGTTAATCCAAGAGTGCAACTATGAATCTATGGTGAAGTGATTTCATGGTTAATAAGCTTGAATTATTTTTAATGAGATTAATAATTCTAAGTTTATTAGAGCTTGGAATATCTATGTTCAAATAGATTCCCCACTTAGCTTTGTAGAATTCAACTTGTTTAAGTTGGAATGCATGTTTTAATTTGTTTAATTAAATTGTGTACAAAAATGACAGCTTTAACATTTTTGTCTTAATTTAGACAAGAAAACATATTTGTCTCAATTTAAACAAGATAAAATATTTTTTTTCTTAATTACAAACAAGAGTTGTCTTAAATTAAGATAATTTTATGAGGATTCTTGCAAAATGAATCTAGAC